>NC_140000.1:12751872-12947800 GCF_964263955.1 Coregonus lavaretus
GAGATCACTGATTACGTGAAGCCCATCCCACCTGCCCACCGGCTGCCCAAACGCAGGCCTCCCATGCTCGTCTCCGGCTGGGGGCAAACACCCGCCACCGGAGAGGAGGGTGAGACGGACCAAATACCCCTGCATTTTACCTTTCCAAAACTATAACCACAGAAGTACACCCAAACACACTATACCAAACAAACTTTACCAACATGAATATTCCCTCACTACCTTTATCCACACACACTCTAACAACAAACACCTCACCTGGAGAAGAGGTTTGACTACGGATAAATATATTAAATGACTGAATCTCCCTGTCTTTTGCTTCCTTCTCAGTAAACATGCCCGCCCGTCTGCAGTGTCTGGACGTGCCCATACTGGAGGATGAGAAGTGTGAGAAGGCTACCCTGGCATGCTCACCCGCAGGATGGTGTGTGCCGGATACATGGACGGAGGCAGAGACGTATGCAACGTATGTACAGTATATGACAGCCCTTTGCTATCTTTGTTGTGCAGTCATGTAGAAAACACAGTGGTACATATTAGGATCAACCTGAATTGATTTCTTACCTGTCTCTATCCCTTCTCTCTCTCTCTCTCTCTCTCTCTCTCTCTCTCTCTCTCTCTCTCTCTCTCTCTCTCTCTCTCTCTCTCTCTCTCTCTCTCTCTCTCTCTCTCTCTCTCTCTCTCTCTCTCTCTCTCTCTCTCTCTCTCTCTCTCTCTCTCTCTCTCTCTCTCTCTCTCTCTCTCTCTCTCTCTCTCTCTCTCTCCTCGGGGACTCTGGCAGTGGTCTGGTGTGTTTGGGTGAGGTCCATGGCCTGGTGTCCTGGGGTCAGGGCTGTGCCGTGCCCGGATACCCCGGAGTCTACGTCAAAGTCTGTGAGTTCCTCCCCTGGATCGATGAGACCATGAAGGCCAACATGTAACACCGCAGCTGCTTTCCTCCCTGTCTCTCAGACCTCCACTCTCCCAAACTCTTCCTCTCTCTCTCGTTCTCCTCCTAGTTCAATACTAAAGTGGAATCAGCACAGAGTGTAAGCATGTCAAACACAATAAAGCCTGAAGTTACACGATCTTCCGTCTGTCTGTCTTAGGAACTACACTTTCATTACTATGTGGTGCATTTTTATTGGTATGATCAGTGGGCAAACTTCTGAGTACATTTTAACCAACTTGAGAGAGGTTGCAACATTTTTATTTGGGTTTCATGTTTGACCATATTAACATCAAACTATAGTATGTAGGCTATATACAGTACTAGCCATACATCCTGGACAAAGTTCTGAGGGACCTGTCATTGGAACTGTGCTGCAGCTAACCCTGTTTGCTGTGCAGCAGAGGGCATTAGTGAGTTGTTCCATCTCTCTGTCCTTCTTCATTCACTTTGATGTCATTATTAGTAGATCAATAGGGCATTCTCCCTCCATATTAAGGCATACATTAGATCCAGATACATTAGATTAACAATGGCTGTTTTTCAGGAACAGTGCAAATTGACCTTTCTTATTCCTATTATCCATCCATTCTTGAGTCAGTCAGTTTGAGATTTTGTGCTTATCTTTTCTCCCAGTGTCAGGAGGACATGGTTCTCTCCCGCTCTCTCTGGCTGAACCCGAGCTCTGCCGTCCTTTCACCCCTTTCTTTATGTCTCTTCTTCGGTTTCACTGAATCTGAGGCCCCTACCCAGGCTGCTCCACCTTCAAGGTACATTATATATATATATATATATATATAGAGAGAGAGAGAGAGAGAGAGAGAGAGAGGGGTTAGTGAGGGGTCAACTAACTCTCAGTGTGTGTTACAGTAAGTGGAGAAGCCCCTGTAAAATAGCTTATTATTGTATAGAACAGCCCTCCACTCCCTCTCCCCCCTCCTCTCTGATACTCACCCTCTCCACAGGACTGGGGGGAGGAGGAGGGGAGGTTTGGCTCTGAGACAGACTCCTGACTGTTACACAGAGAACAGAACAACAGCATTCACCACCGTCATGTTTTAACACTTTGGACAGCTAATACTGCATACAAGGTGCTATACAAATAATGTTTACGATTAAAACATGGTACTTGTGGCCGCATTTATTATTTTATGTAGAGCAAGCATATTATTGTGTTACATTAAAAATAAACACACATTTTTTCCTGCCAAAAGTTAAGAAAGTCCCATTGGGGACAGGCATAGCTGACATGTGAGAGATTGGGAGTGTGGGCGGTTGTCTGAACCCCCCAGAATTCTCCTCCTCACTACTGGCTAGCTCCTCCCATTGGCATTTTAAGGGGAGGAGACAGAACACAAGAGCTGTCAATCAAGTTCAATGAGGATGTGCTGTAACCAAATTACTTGTATTTACTTGTGGAACATTAGGTCACACACAAAGTGGTAAAGTTTCAGGTTATTGAGCTAACCATACAAAGCAAAAGTGTTTATATAAACTGTATTCAGTAAACTGTATGGCTATGGCCAGTACACACCAGACCAAGGGAGGAACAAACAGTGAGCTGAGTTTATTTTGGATGTAGGCTACAGTACACAATTCTTCTATTTCCGATAGACATCTTCCATATTGTTCATTCATTTCAAATAATTCTTAATAGCCTAAAACGTTATCGATTAGTTATCGGTTATCCATCCACTGCAGTATGCATTTAGAGCTCACCTGTTAGTGCTGGTGGTGTGGTGTGTGAGCGCTCTGTCTGAGGGGGTGTCACTGTGAGCCTGTGGTGGAATAAGGGCACACTTTTACCTGTGTACCGAAGCCCCAGTTATCAGTAACTATGGGTTAGACGACTTCTTTCCATTGTGGTACTGTTACTATCAATTCTGTAGAGTGTGTGTATGGGGGAACTTACAGAACGCGAGTTAGAGTGGGAGTATTTGGCCAGTGTATCGGGCACAGAGGGCCGTAAGGGGGCTTGTGGGGAAGGGCAGCGGGAGGAGGTGCTGTGTTTGGGAGGGAGGGGTGGAGCGAGGCGGGAGCTGGGGAACTGGTACTCTTCAGACGACATCTGCATCAGAGAGAGAGAGAGAGAGAGAGAAAGGAGAGTCAATGCACAAGAAAAAACACTAAGAGACAGAGACAGTTAATGAGAACCCCCACCCCCCACCCCCTACCCCACACACAACCACACACACACAAACACACCCCCTTCATATAGGCCAGTTTTTTCATGACTAGCTGTATATCCTCCAGGTCATCTTCCTCTTCCTCCTCCTCGCTGACAGACAGGTAGGGCTCCACCAGGATGGACTCTGTCCCTCTGATGTCACAACGACAGTATGGGCAGGTGTGTCCATCCGACTTCTGCAACACATGGAATGATCATACCAGGTTAAGCAGAATAAACGTTATGTACACATCTGTACTGTATGTTAATGTATATAAACTCCAGTGTCTGTGTATGTGTGTGTATTGTTGTATAAAATCAAATCACATTTTATTTGTCACATACTTGGTAAACAACAGGTATAGACTAACAGGAAAATACTTCCGGGCCCTTCCCAACAATGCAGAGTGAAAAATCATTGCTGAATGTCAAAAAGATTCCCGGGATGCAGTCATTTGGTTCTGTCAAGAGCATACCTGAGCAGATGTATTTCAATGCTGAAAGTGCATTACCCATAATAATGTCCTTTCTGTGTGTTAATTGCATGAAGCTACACTTACAGTAAAGCAACTGGTTTAGCATATCAAATTAAGGTTGAGTATTCTACCATAGTTCGCTTTGGTAACAATCTGAGTATTCTGTTCAAATCTATTCTATTGTGTGTCTTCTTGTCCCCTGAAGTGTGACTGTGAAAGTGTGTGATAGTGTGTGACAGTGTGTGACCTGGCGAGGAGTGGAAACTCTAAGGGTAAGTCTCCTCACTGTGAGTGTATCATGAGGAGGATGTACACTTCAGCTCACACAGGAAGTCCTAACCCACATGTTAGGACATGATGGCCAACAATACTGCTCTATGTGCTGCTACACCGGTTCACAGACTGATGTGTAGTTGGCTGGCTCACTGACAGATGCACGGATGGACAGACTAGCCTACTGACAGACTGACTGACAGATTAACTGACTGACTGACCAACTGACTAACTGACTGATTGACAGGTGGATGGGCGGACATATTAACTGACTGACCAAGAACCAATTCCATACCGTTAACCCAAATTGGCATGTTGATGATATATATTTATAAAAGAGGATGTGTCTGGGTGATGTCAGAGACATTGTGTGAGCGAACGGTGTGTGGTTTGGCTTTGAGGATTTTGTTGGTGACGTAGTCAATCACAGAGTAGACATACAGTTGAAGTCGGAATTTTACATACACTTAGGTTGGAGTCATTAAAACTTGTTTTTCAACCACTCCACAAATTTCTTGTTAACAAACTATAGTTTTGGCAAGTTGGTTAGGACATCTACTTTGTGCATGACACAAGTAATTTTTCCAACAATCGTTTACAGACAGATTAATTCCCTTATAATTCACTGTATCACAATTCCAGTGGGTCAGAAGTTTACATACACTAAGTTGACTGTGCCTTTAAACAGCTTGGTAAATTCCATAAAATGATGTCATGGCTTTAGAAGCTTCTGATAGGCTAATTGACATCATTTGAGTCAATTGGAGGTGTACCTGTGGATGTATTTCAAGGCCTACCTTCACACTCAGTGCCTCTTTGCTTGACATCATGGGAAAATCAGAAGGAATTGTAGACCTCCACAAATCTGGTTCATCCTTGGGAGCAATTTCCAAATGCCTGAAGGTACCACGTTCATCTGTACAAACAATAGTACGCAAGTATAAACACCATGGGACCACGCAGCCGTCATAAAGCTCAGGAAGGAGACGTGTTCTGTCTCCTAGAGATGAACGTACTTTGGTGCGAATCAATCCCAGAAAAACAGCAAAAGGACCTTGTGAAGATGCTGGAGGAAACAGGTACAAAAGTATCTATATCTACAGTAAAACGAGTCCTATATCGACATAACCTGAAAGGCCGCTCAGCAAGGAAGATGCCACTGCTCCAAAACCGCCATAAAAAAGCCAGACTACGGTTTGCAACTGCACATGGGGACAAAGATCGTACTTTTTGGAGAAATTTCCTCTGGTCTGATGAAACAAAAATAGAACTGTTTGGCCATAATGACCATCGTTATGTTTGGAGGAAAAAGGGGGACGCTTGCAAGCCGAAGAACACCATCCCAACCGTGAAGCACGGGGGTGGCAGCATCATGCTATGGGGGTGTTTTGCTGCAGGAGGGACTGGTGCACTTCACAAAATAGATGGCATCATGAGGAAGGAAAATTATGTGGATATATTGAAGCAACATCTCAAGACCTCAGTCAGGAAGTTAAAGCTTGGTCGTAAATGGGTCTTCCAAATGGACAATGACCCCAAGCATACTCCCAAAGTTGTGGCAAAATTGCTTAAGGACAACAAAGTCAAGGTATTGGAGTGGCCATCACAAAGCCCTGACCTCAATCCTATAGAACATTTGTGGGCAGAACTAAAAAAGTGTGTGCGAGCAAGGAGGCCTACAAACCTGACTCAGTTACACCAGCTCTGTCAGGAGGAATGGGCCAAAATTCACCCAACTTATTGTGGGAAGCTTGTGGAAGGCTACCCGAAACGTTTGACCCAAGTTAAACAATTTAAAGGCAATGCTACCAAATACTAATTGAGTGTATGTAAACTTCTAACCCAATGGGAATGTGATGAAAGAAATAAAAGCTGAAATAAATCATTCTCTCTACTATTATTCTGACATTTCACATTCTTAAAATAAAGTGGTGATCCTAACTGACCTAAGACAGGGCATTTTTACTAGGATTAAATGTCAGGAATTGTGAAAAACTGAGTTTAAATGTATTTGGCTAAGGTGTATGTAAACTTCCGACTTCAACTGTACCTGCCATCCTGTGAGGCAGGGTTGGCACAGCAGATGTCCGCAGGGCTGGATGCGTGTGTCCTTGTCTCTCTCTGTACAGATCTTACACAGCTGGAAGGTACTGCCCATCTCACAGTACATCTCATACTCGTCCTCTGTAACTTTGACCCTGCTTCTCTGTGCTGGTTCACACAGACTGGTGAGGTCTGGGTTCACATCACGTCCATCAGGGTAAAGATAGCTGCAGGAAAACACAACACAGAATTACACACACATTATGTAAAACGATTACAGGCCTATGCAAATGTTGTGTGTGTGTGTGTTAGTGTTGCACGGGTCAGCTGTTTGTTCACCTGCACCCGCCCACAATTTCTAATAACCCATCAGCAACCACTGTTCCCAAGTCAAAATGTAGCCTACATTTGGTGTATAATTTTACTGCAAGAAATGCTTAATTCTGCAAGAGTTAATATTAAGGCTATGTCAGAGGCTATAGACCTACAGTCAGTGTCCAGATTTTGGTTTCCATTTAACCGATCTAAACAGTAGGCTACAGTTCCCTTGACTTTCCATAGACCTACACTGCTCAAAAAAATAAAGGGAACACTAAAATAACACATCCTAGATCTGAATGAATGAAATAATCTTATTAAATACTTTTTTCTTTACATAGTTGAATGTGCTGACAACAAAATCACACAAAAATTATCAATGGAAATCAAAATTATCAACCCATGGAGGTCTGGATTTGGAGTCACCCTCAAAATTAAAGTGGAAAACCACACTACAGGCTGATCCAACTTTGATGTAATGTCCTTAAAACAAGTCAAAATGAGGCTCAGTAGTGTGTGTGGCCTCCACGTGCCTGTATGACCTCCCTACAACGCCTGGGCATGCTCCTGATGAGGTGGCGGATGTCTCCTGAGGGATCTCCTCCCAGACCTGGACTAAAGCATCCGCCAACTCCTGGACAGTCTGTGGTGCAACGTGGCGTTGGTGGATGGAGCGAGACATGATGTCCCAGATGTGCTCAATTGGATTCAGGTCTGGGGAACGGGCGGGCCAGTCCATACCATCAATGCCTTCCTCTTGCAGGAACTGCTGACACACTCCAGCCACATGAGGTCTAGCATTGTCTTGCATTAGGAGGAACCCAGGGCCAACCGCACCAGCATATGGTCTCACAAGGGGTCTGAGGATCTCATCTCGGTACCTAATGGCAGTCAGGCTACCTCTGGCGAGCACATGGAGGGCTGTGCGGCCCCCCAAAGAAATGCCACCCCACACCATGACTGACCCACCGCCAAACCGGTCATGCTGGAGGATGTTGCAGGCAGCAGAACGTTCTCCACGGCGTCTCCAGACTCTGTCACGTCTGTCACATGTGCTCAGTGTGAACCTGCTTTCATCTGTGAAGAGCACAGGGCGCCAGTGGCGAATTTGCTAATCTTGGTGTTCTCTGCCAAATGCCAAACGTCCTGCACGGTGTTGGGCTGTAAGCACAACCCCCACCTGTGGACGTTGGGCCCTCATACCACCCTCATGGAGTCTGTTTCTGACCGTTTGAGCAGACACATGTACATTTGTGGCCTGCTGGAGGTCATTTTGCAGGGCTCTGGCAGTGCTCTTCCTGCTCCTCCTTGCACAAAGGAGGAGGTAGCAGTCCTGCTGCTGGGTTGTTGCCCTCCTACGGCCTCCTCCACGTCTCCTGATGTACTGGCCTGTCTCCTGGTAGCGCCTCCATGCTCTGGACACTACGCTGACAGACACAGCAAACCTTCTTGCCACAGCTCGCATTGATGTGCCATCCTGGATGAGCTGCACTACCTGAGCCACTTGTGTGGGTTGTAGACTCTATCTCATGCTACCACTAGAGTGAAGCACCGCCAGCATTCAAAAGTGACCAAAACATCAGCCAGGAAGCATAGGAACTGAGAAGTGGTCTGTGGTCACCACCTGCAAAACCAGTCCTTTATTGGGGGTGTCTTGCTAATTGCCTATAATTTCAACCTGTTGTCTATTCCATTTGCACAACAGCATGTGACATTTATTGTCAATCAGTGTTGCTTCCTAAGTGGACAGTTTGATTTCACAGAAGTGTGATTGACTTGGAGTTACATTGTGTTGTTTAAGTGTTCCCTTTATTTATTTGAGCAGGGTATTTGAAGTCCCCATCTTGTGACTGTCGAATTTGTATAGCGCCTCACAATCATCACACACACTGCTATCATCCTCTTTTACCACTTCACCAGATCTTTCCCAAACATGACTTTTCTGGCCCTACCTTCTCTTCATTTTCAACTCTCCGTTTCGCAGCTTTTCTCTTATTGAATTAAACTCTGGCATTGTCCTTTTTGCCTCCATGGGGGCATTCCCAAAAGCATTTGGCGATTGGCGTATAGACTATTTAGCGCGTGTACAGTTAGGCCCTAAATCTTAGGCTTATGCACTAATGCCATTGCCAGAAAGCCTAAAATAGTTAAATAAAAACCTAAATGTTTATGGACCCAGCCGCCCTTCATCCACACAATATGTAATGACCATAAACCCACCCACCCCAAGGATATAATCGCAGGGCAGCTTTTTATCAGTCAACCCGCGCATCACTAGTGTGTGTCAGTGGCGGCTGCTGAGGGGAGGACGGCTCATAATAATTGCCAGAACAGAACGAATGGAATGGCATCAAACACTTGGAAACCATGGAAACCATGTGTTTGATGTATTTGATACCATTCCACTGATTCTGCTCCAGTCATTACCACGAGCCCATTCTCCCCAATTAAGGTGCCACCAACCTCCTGTGATGTGTGTCCATGTCTGCATTTACTCACCAGCCCTCCCTGAAGCCCTGGATGAGGGCCTGGTAGAGAGGTGTATTCTGGGGGATCGTCTGTACGATGCCGCCATCACCAGTCACATGACCAATGGCCCACTGGCCCATCCGAGTGCAGCTCAGACGGAAGATGTAGCTAGACAGAGATACAGAGTTCACGTGGAAACGTCTTTACTGGAGTTCATACAGATTTGAACGTGAAATACAGTTAACTGACAAAATAAAGAAAACATCAACATAAAGTGTCTTAATAGGGCGTTGAGCCAGAACAGCTTCAATGCATTCTTGGAATAGATTCTACAAGTGTCTGGAACTCTATTGGAGGGATGCAAGACCATTCTTACACGAGAAATTCCATAATTTGGTGTTTTGTTGATGATGGTTGAAAACACTGCCTCAAGCGCCGCTCCAGAATCTCCCATAAGCGTTCAATTGGGTTGAGATCTGGTGACTGAGACGGCCATGGCATATGCTTTACATTGTTTTCATTCAGTGACCTCTCATGCCCTGTGGATGTCATCTTATGGGGGCATAGCCATAGTAGCCAAAATAATGGCCTGCCCAGCATTTTTATACATGACCCTAAGCATAATGGGATGTTAATTGCTTAATTAACTCAGGAACCACACCTGTGTAGAAGCACCTTCTTTCATTATACTTTGTACCCCTCATTTCCTCAAGTGTTTCCATTATTTTGGCAGTTACCTCTACTATCTAGGTATTATTCTTTACTATTATTATAATTATTCTGTCAGTGTGCCCTAAACGTAATCACTGCAGATATTGTTGTAGGTTATGGTACACCTCCTCTCTTTTCTCCTGAGCACCTCTTATCCCCCTCTTCCTTCCCAGTCATCTACTCTCTCTCTCCACACCCCAACCCATCCACCCCCAAACAATCTCTCCTGTCCTCACCTCCCGGGCCGGTGCAGGTAGTTTTGGAGGCGGGTTTTGACCTGGTCGTAGGTGAGGAAGGCCATGTAGCCGGGGTGGGTCACTGCCAACTGGTTCCAGTTCCTCAGAAGAGACCTCCAGGGCTGACAGGAGAGGGGAGGAAATATTAACTATCAGTTGAAATATGTGTTATTTTTTTCCACTTTGGAATGTTTTGGCTTTCTTTAGACAGTGGGAGACAGAAAGAATGGGATAGACATCTTGGAAAGTGGCAGAATGCATGTTCTCTGAACATTATGTGAGGTGTCTAATTAACTTATAACAGGGCTAACATATAAGGATCACATGTACAGTGCCTTGCAAAAATATTCAACCCTTTTTCCTATTTTGTTGCATTACAACCTGTAATTTAAATGGATTTTTATTATTTGGATTTCATGTAATGGACATACACAAAAAAGTCAAAATTGGTGAAGTGAAATGAAAAAAAGTACTTGTTTAAAAAAATTATACAAAATAAATAACGGAAAAGTGGTGCGTGCATATATATTCACCCCCTTTGCTATGAAGCCCCTAAATAAGATCTAGTGCAACCAATTACCTTCAGAAGTCACATAATTAGTTAAATAAAGTCCACCTGTGTGCAATCTAAGTGTCACAGGATCTGTCACATGATCTCAGTATATATACACCTGTTCTGAAAGGCCCCAGAGTCTGCAACACCATTAAGCAAGGGGCACCACAAAGCAAGCGGCACCATGAAGACCAAGGAGCTCTCCAAACAGGTCAGGGACAAAGTTGTGGAGAAGTACAGATCAGGGTTGGGTTATAAAAAAATATCAGAAACATTGAACTGAGCTCCATTAAATCCATTATTAAAAAACTGAAAGAATATGTCACCACAACAAACCTGCCAAGAGAGGGCCGCCCACCAAAACTCATGGACCAGGCAAGGAGGGCATTAATCAGTGAGGCTACAAAGAGACCAAAGATAACCCTGAAGGAGCTACAAAGCTCCACAGCAGAGATTGGAGTATCTGTCCATAGGACCACTTTAAGCCGTACACTCCACAGAGGTGGGCTTTACGGAAGAGTGGCCAGAAAAAAGCCAATGCCTAAAGAAAAAAATAAGCAAACACGTTTTGTGTTCGCCAAAAGGCATGTGGGAGACTCCCCAAACATATGGAAGAAGGTACTCTGGTCAGATTAGACTAAAATTGAGCTTTTTGGACATCAAGGAAAACGCTAGGTCTGGCACAAACCCAACACCTCTCATCATCCCGAGAACACCATCCCCACAGTGAAGCATGGTGGTGGCAGCATCATGCTGTGGGGATGTTTTTCATCAGCAGGGACTGGGAAACTGGTCAGAATTGAAGGAATGATGGATGGCGCTAAATACAGGGAAATTCTTGAGGGAAACCTGTTTGTCTTCCAGAGATTTGAGACTGGGACGGAGGTTCACCTTCCAGCAGGAAAATGACCCTAAGCATACATCTAAAGCAACACTCAAGTGGTTTAAGGGGAAACATTTAAGTGTCTTGGAATGTCTTAGTCAAAGCCCAGACCTCAATCCAATTGAGAATCTGTGGTATGACTTAAAGATTGCTGTACACCAGCGGAACCCATCCAACTTGAAGGAGCTGGAGCATGTTTTGCCTTGAAGAATGGGCAAAACCCTAGTGGCTAGATGTGCCAAGCTTATAGCGATATACCCCAAGAGACTTGCAGCTGTAATTGCTGCAAAAGGTGGCTCTACAGAATATTGACTTTAGGGGGGGTGAATAGTTATGCATGCTCAAGTTTTCAGTTTTTTTGTCTTATTTCTTGTTTGTTTTACAATAAAATATATTTTGTATCTTCAAAGTGGTAGGCATGTTGTGTAAATCAAATTATACAAATCCCCCCAAAATCCATTTAAATTCCAGGTTGTAAGGCAATAAAATAGGAAAAATGCCAAGGGGGGTGAATACTTTCGCAAGCCACTGTACCTGGAATAGCCTGGTGAAGATGTCAAACTCGAACACTGAGATGTGGTCGCTACAGGTGAGGTCTACAGTTGACTTTAAAGCCATGGACTCCATCCCCTCTTCAAAGCCATGGACCCTACGGAGATGCTGCTTAAAACTGCTCCACTGCACAATACACCTAGGAGAGAGAACGAGGGGAGGGGAGGAGAGGGAGAGAGGAGTGGGAGATAAAGGAAGGAAAGTGAGAGAGAGAAGGAGAGTGAAAGGGAGAGGAACAGAATACTTTTCACAAGACTAGAAAAAGACTGTGCCTATATACAAATAGACTCTTCCTATTTATGGAATGTTCTGTCAAGCCCACGTCCCTTATTCCATTCTAGTTCCACTGTTACCCCACCCAACACTCACTTGTTTCCAAATGCTCGCCTCCAGAACTCTCCGGCCTCTGTCTTAGTCAGCCTGTAGGTGTCGCCTTGAAAGCGCCCCTCTGGAAACATGGCCCTCAGCTCCCAGAGCATGTGACTGAAGAGCAGGGACAGCTTGGTCAAGTTTCTCCTGTGAATAACAGAAAATAACATTAAGCTATTCTGAGCTTTTTACAATGTATCAACTAGGGTGATAGGGTAAACTTTCTGGTCCATAGCTTGAAAGGCAACAGTGGCAGCTAGAATGAAAGTAAACTTTAGATCTCATAGACATAATGGGTTTTGTACCCTCTAACAAACATGAATGTATCTCTCTCTCTCTCTCTCGCTCTGTCACACACACACACACACAGGTACACTTGTGCTTGTACAAACAGGATGTCACCGTCTTGCTCTTCCTGTCCTTGTTTGTTTTGTGCCGCAGAGACTGAGTTTTCCGTTAGCAACTTGACCAACCAACAAGACACTCAAAAGTTACTGTGTGGTTCTGCCATTGAGTGTGTGTCTATTATCAGCCTGCCAGGGACAGTAACGATCCGGACACAAACCTCTCACTGAATGTTCCACTCACCGTCTCAACCATTCTCTCATCTCTCTGGCTGTACGGGCAGTTGAGAGCAGGACTGAAGTTTCCATCCTTACCTAACCTGGTTGACCGTGTTCATTTCTTACTTTCAACCACACTCATTCACTGCATCCTGTCTACAGTGGAGCTCAATGGTGTGGGTAAAGCATAGCAACTTCTTATTGGAAAGAAAGAGCTCACATGCCAGTGATAATGTACCTACAGTGATACTGTACCTACAGTGATAATGTACCTACAGTGATACTGTACCTACAGTGATAATGTACCTACAGTGATACTGTACCTACAGTGATAATGTACCTACAGTGAGACTGTACCTACAGTGATAATGTACCTACAGTGAGACTGTACCTACAGTGATAATGTACCTACAGTGATAATGTACCTACAGTGATAATGTACCTACAGTGATACTGTATCTACAGTGATAATGTACCTACAGTGATAATGTACCTACAGTACGTGTGACAGTACTATATGCCTGCCTCTCACTGCAGACCAAGAAGGCGACAGTGCATGTGGCATAGTTACCGTTTTTTGCAATAGACTATTAGCACTAATGTATTAGACAATATCTACCTGGTAGCTGTTACTTATTGTTGCAACAACCGTGGTTAATTAAAATTGCACCTGCAGGGACTTGTCACTGCTTGTCAAAGCAAAAGCAACACCACATTGACTCAATGGCAATTTCCCTGCCATTGAATGTAGCTTTATAGCAAACCACGGCATTTTACCCAGGCGTGGGCGGTGTGTGAAAACATATAAGAACAGAGAAACATCTATTTTTGTTTGTGTGTTGCTTACCATGAACAGAGAGGTGTTTGAAGGATAGTGTGGGCGAGGTGTGAATGTTTGTGTAATTGTATGTGTGTGTTATTAATATAAACTAACAATAATCTGCCTCTCTCAGTTGTTAATATAAACTGTTGTTATGACAAGGCATGACCCAAATGAATGTGATTTCATGATACACAGATTCTGTAGATTCAGAGAGCAAAATATGGATGACAAGGAGCGAAGGGAATAACAGTTATGTTAAGACTTGCCAGTCCTGCTGTACTGCATTGCACTGAACATGCATCCCTAGCCAAGCCCCGTTCTTCTTACCATTAGTGAGATTCAGCAGTTTTAGAAAAATTACACATAGCTCATAGCTTTTCTTGACTTCACAGATAATACAGACTTTTTTGTATTATTGTAAAAATGTTGTGTGTTTAGCGGTAGATATATAATTGTGAAATATGTGTTTAATTTTGTACTTTGAGTAATTAACAAATGTAAGAAACAATATTATTATAGGACATTTCCAAATTTTCCAAATTTATAAAGAAGATACAATATTTACATCATGTTGTTCATGGTTGTCTTTAAAACAAAAAAAAAGAACCATGTTTCACCACCCTGAAATGTCTCAGCGACCCATACTGCCTTTCTCCATGGTCCGTATATCCCAGAGTTGTTGCGATCACCCAGTTTCACCCAGTTACCATTAGCATCATAAAGCCCCAGGTCCACTCCATTGTCCCTCTGAGACATTAGTAGTCTCAACGGAACAGAGGTTTGGTTCCAAACATTGAGTCACTCAGACACATTTCTTCCCAAAATACCCACCTTAACTTAACTGCACAATTACTGGTCCTCTGTAGCTCAGCTGGTAGAGCACGGCGCTTGTAACGCCAAGGTAGTGGGTTCGATCCCCGGGACCACCCATACACAAAAATGTATGCACGCACGACTGTAAGTCGCTTTGGATAAAAGCGTCTGCTAAATGGCATATTATTATTACTGCACAACTACTAAATAACTAAATGTAGCTGTTATAGCCCGACCCCAAAATGCCATATTGAGTTTGTGTTTATGTTTTAAGACAGCCGACTTGTGGGAACTGGGAATGTTCATTTTTGTCTCGCTGGTACTATAAATGAATGTTAATGGGTGCTCAGGTCTATTTGTATCTATTGTGGTTCTGCTCTGTCTTTGGCTGTGCTCCAAAATTAACTTACTGTACGTATCAAGTCTAATGCCAACCAAGTCCTTATGAATATGCCAATCTAATACCATGCATTTTAATTTTCCTAGTTGGCCTTAGTTACTTGAGAATTTATTTGAATATTGGCCATAGAGAATATTGGCGGGAAGTCTGTGTCATGGTGCTGGTGGAGTCAGATATCTGGGACATGTCCCCTGCCCTTGACCCCACAGCTGCTTATTTTGTCTTAGTAAAGGTCAGCCCAGAATGGAATTATTTCGGGTGAAAAGGTCAACATTCTAAAATGTACTCTAAACCAATGATATCCTCAGGGTTCAATTTCTGGTACGGTATAATAGTCTTGTAGCCTACAGATGCATAATGTTTTTTCAGTAGTAATTGTTTCACCTCTGTGGATATAAAAAAGCATTAATGTTTATTCATGCTAGATTAAAAGTGAATGAGGAGAGCAAAAACCATGTAAACAATGTGCATTGTTGGGGAGTAATGAACTACATGTAGTTCAACTAGTAAGGGGCGGCAGGTAGCTTGGTGGTTAAGAGCGTTGTGCCAGTAACCGAAAGGTCGCTGGTTCTAATCCCTGAGCCGACTGGGTGAAAAATCAGTCGACGTGCCCTTGAGCAAGGCACTTAACCCTAATTGCTCCTGTAAGTCGCTCTGGATAAGAGCGTCTGCTAAATGACGTAAATGTAATTCAACTACATTTAGTGGTAGTTTAACTAAATTCAAATATTAGTAGTGAATAACTTTTTTTGTAATGTTGTGATGTAGCTAACTATTGGGACTAGACACTACTTTTTATTTGGAAAAATAAAATATGGGTGAAGAAGACAATCATTTCCTTTCTTTTTCGGCATCAGACCTGCCGTATTCTCACCTGAAACATAGTTTTGTGTTTAATAGGCTTAATTACACATTCTGTTAACATATGTTTACACATTCTGTTCTTGCAATTTGTAGTCTATGACATTTCAGAATTAGAAGGAGTTTGGATGTAGTGAACTACACTGAGTGTACAAAACATTTAGCTATTTCCATGACATGGACTGACCAGGTGAATCCAGGTGAAAGCTATGATCCCTTTTTGATGTCACCTGTTAAATCCACTTCGATTCTGTATGTGTGCCATTCAGAGGGTATGGTAGGAGGTGCCAGGTGCACCGGTTTGAGTGTATAAAAAATGGTCCACCACCCAAAGGACATCCAGCCAACTTGACACAACTGTGGGAAGCATTGGAGACAATATGGGCCAGCATCCCTGTGGAACGCTTTCGATACCCTGTAGAGTCCATGCCCCGAAGAATTGAGGTTGTTCTGAGGGCAAAACGGGGTGCAACTCAATATTAGGAAGGTGTTCCTAGTGTTTTGTACACTCTGTACTTTTTCAAATAAACTTTGGTTAAGTAAACTATATTTTCTTAAGGGTAGCTTTAATGTAGAGTAACTTCTTCCAGTATAAAGTAATTGGTAGCTTGCTAAACTATATTATAGTAGCTTCCCCAACACTGACAATGTGTATGATAATTGGATTAAGCGCCAAATCCTAACTGGAGACACATGCAAGTAACTTTCTGAGTTTTCACATAGCCGTTTTAGTTTTCACAAAGATACAGTTTACGACCCCATATATCAAGTTATGTTCCGGCCCTTGTTGTTCTCTCTCACCTGTAGCGGGACATCTCCTCAAACATCTTATCGCGCCCCTCTTTAAACAGCAGCACGGCCCGGTCCGTCTTATCCAGCAGGTGTCTGGCATGGATCATCAGGTACTCCCCCTCGTCCCCCCGGGGGGCCTGCCCCCCTGCCCCAGGCCCCCTGTACGGCTCCCACACCTGGGTGAGCAGCGTGGCTGTCTCTGAGACCACCTCGGGGAGGTACGGGGGGCTGTTCCTCAGGCCCAGCCTGGGGTTGGTACATAGCCGGTGCAGCTTCTCCAGCCTCTTCAGGGCCTTGTCCACCTGCCGCCGGTCAGAGGCACTGGGTGGCTGGGAGGTGGATTTCAGGCTCTGGTCAGATCCTAGCCCGTTCCCTCCCGTGGCCATTGTCCTGAGAAGGGATTCCTGGTTGTGGTGTGTTAGTCCGAGTGGGATCTGTTCAGTGCAGCCTGACGGTTTGTGTCTGGCAGCCCTGTCTGTGACAGTTGAATGAGGGAGTGGTCTAGATGTCTGTCATGGACAGCTTAGTAAATGTTATCATTGTATCTTTATGGTTGACAGCTTTAGTTGAAAAGAGCACACTTCATCCAATATACCTTCACCAGTGTTCCTCAGTAATCCAAAGTATAATCCAATGAAATCAGGTAATCCAGATAGGGGCAGAGCGCCGGAATATACCATAGTCCAACAGGAATGGAGACAACTGCTGTGGTTTAGAAAGAGTGGAGGTGAAACGTCTTGTCCAGAAAAGCGCAAACAAACAATCTCTCAAAACTGTTTACAAACAAACAATCTCTCAAAAGTTGTTGTTTTTCAAGCCTGCATTCATAAAGTCCTCAAATCATAAATCCTCAATTTCTTTGGTCAGTTCTCCAAAAGTCTGAATTTTTGGGGGGAAACAGTCTCTTTCTCCTTCATTCTGTAAAAAGAAAGTGTAAAGAGAAAACACTGAAAGAGAGAGAGCGCAGGGGAGGGCAGAACAAATAACCACTCGCCCTTCCTTAACAATCTCAACCCCTCTCCTCCCCACCCCTTCTTACTTAACATTTTACGCTCTCATTCCCAGGCACTATCTCTCCCCCCGTGTGGTGTAACTCTCTCTGATTTCATCTATAACATACAAATGGTGTCTCAGATACAGACCCCAGGCTCCCTATACAACTCAGAGAGGACAATTTCAGCACAACTGAAACTTTTTTCTATGTCTCAGTCTGACTCTGGCTGGCCCCTCTCTTTCTTTCTTTTGTGTCACTTTTTCATGCTCTCTCTCTCTTTCTTTGATGTGCTTCCGGGGTTGCAGCCAGACAAACAGGTTTGTAGTCTTTGTGTGTGAAGGTGGAGTGAGGCTGAGATAGCTGTGGGCTTAGAGGTAACCGATTACTTAGAAAGGAGGGGGGAAGAGGAAACAGGGGATGCCCACAAGGAGAGTGTGTAGTGTAGAGAGTAGAGAGAAAGCGAGAGAGTAGAGAAGAGAAAAAGAGAGTATAGAAAGAGAGAGAGAGAGAGAGAGAGAGAGAGAGAGAGAGAGAGAGAGAGAGAGAGAGAGAGAGAGAGTTGTGGAAACTTATAGTGATTAGATGTCAGAAAGATAAACAGCACTGTGCTACAGGATGTATGTGAAGTCACTGCACTGCAGGTCAAGGCCCAGCGATGTTTAATGTTTAAAGCAGCCCCCAACTGCTGTCTTCCCTTTGTGAGACTGTGGGACCAAGCAGAAAATACAAAGGCATTCAATGAAAAATTGGCATTTAACTGTTACCACCATATTCTTCTCTGTTGTTACATTTGTAAAGGGAAACTATCTAGAGAGAACGGTAAATGCCATCCCAATGGGATAAAGTTGGAGGTGTCTAAAAACCGCCACAGACTCATGTATGCATCTTTTCTATTCTTTTTTTAATCAAGTTTTTATTATATTTTGGTTGACAGGACAAAAAACACAACCCAACAGACATTACACAAATACACACTGTCAAGTGTTGTAGTCCATATTTTAATATTGTCTGATTTTGCACAATGTCGAAACAATGACAGTTCAATTTGAGCTCATAAATAAGTTCATGAATAAGGAAATCCATTGTAGAGTGTGTGAGGCTTGCCATCGTAAGGCAATCATTCTCTTGGCTGCTTTTAGGCCTGGGTGTTAGGTTTAGTGTAGAGACATCATTAAGCAGTAGCACATTGGAAGGACATGGGATGTGTTAAGATAAAATGCTTGATAATGATGAAGCCAAGTCAACAGTTTGCCAAATGGAGAAAACCTCTTCTATGCACCTTTGCTGTATGATTAGGTCTCTACTGCTTACAAGTGGCAGAGACTGGAACTGCATTAGCCTGGTAGAAGTCTTTATAACCAGGCTATACTTACAACATCCACATGATGGCGCCACTGGCAACAAGTTCACAGTCCGAGCGTGAGGCAGCTCACTGCACCAAAGAGATTTCCAAGTGTATGTTGCAATGTTTCCAGGATTTGAGGTCTCCCCTGCATCATTCTCCAGTGCCTGTGACATTCAGTTTGTTGTCAATTTACATTCAGTGGCCAGTCTATTAGGTACACCACCCTGTTCACAAAAATTATTGGCTCCTATAGACAGTGAGTCACGTGGCCATGGCTTGCTATATAAAGCAGGCAGACAGGCATTGAGGCATTCAGTTACTGTTCGATTGAACGTTAGAATGGGCAAAACAAGTGACCTAAGCGACTTTGAGCATGGTATGATTGTCGGTACCAGGCGTGCTATTTCCAGTATCTCAGAAACGGCCGGCCTCCTGGGATTTTCATGCACGACAGTCAGCGGCAGTCCTGTGGGCAAAAACAGCTTGTTGACGAGAGGTCAAAAGAGAATGGCAAGAATCGTGCAAGCTAACAGGCAGGCCACACACAGGCAAATAACAGCGCAGTACAACAGTGGTGTGCAGAACGGCTTCTCGGAACGCACAACCCGTCGGTCCTTGTCACGGATGGGCTGTTGCAGCAGACGACCACACAGGGTTCCACTCCTATCAGCTAAAAACAAGAAGAAGCGGCTCCAGTGGGCACGTGATCACCAACACTGGACAATTGAGGAGTGGAAAAACATTGCCTGGTCAGAGTCCGACGAATCCTGGTTCCTGTTGCATCATGATGATGGCAGAGTCAGGATTTGGTGTAAGCAGAATGAGTCCATTGCCCCATCCTGCCTGGTGTCAACGGTACAGGCTGGTGGTGGTGGTGTAATGGTATGGGGAATATTTTCCTGGCACACGTTAGGTCCCTTGATACCAATTGAGCAACGTTTGAATGACACAGCGTTTCTGAACATTGTTGCTGACCATCACTACAGAGGGGTCCGACCCGGTACTAGATGGGTGTACTTAATAAACTGGCCACTGAGTGTATATCTAATGACACTAAGTGGCCGTGGTCCTCTTTTAGGGCTGCACAATTAATCAAATACACATCGAAATCGCATTATTGACATGTGCAATATCCATATCGCATGCAATATTTTGAAACACCAATAGGCCGCGTGTTTGTCATCTCTCTACCTCTCCTCGTGGCTGCTCCTTGCTGTTAGATTCACTAGAAGTTTACATGCTTCTTAATATAAATCATTATTTTTCTTTATTTATTTATTTAACTAGGCAATTCTATTTCAAATGCTTCCAACAGTTCATCCAAGTGTTTTGATCTATATCGCAAGTTAAATCGCAATCTTTTGTTAAAAATAATAATCGCTATTGGATGTTTGGCCTATATCATGCAGTCCTACCTCCTTTCACTGGCTCAGGGTGTTCCATCTTGTCTGTCCATTCACCCCTACACCACCACAAAAGGCCCTGTTCTTAACGCAATGCTTCACTTTTCTGCATTCTGACAAGCTTAGTGTAAACACATTAAATAAGGGCCGAAGTCACTCATACAGTCATGAAGAGGTGGGTGCTGTATGAGTGTACAGTTGGCCAGGGCAGCTCTAACAGATTAAGATTAGTTTCACTTTATTGGTCAATTGCACACAAGGTCCACCCGAAATTTGACTTCCGCTTTTAACCCAACCCATCCGAAAGACACACATACACACACAGGTTTTTTTGGAGAGGTACTAGGGGTTGCCACACTGGGCGCCCGGGGAGCTGTTGTTGTGCCTTGCTCAAGGGCACAACAGCAGATAATGGAATCTAGGATTTGATACCAGCAACCCTCTGGTTTCAGCTCACTTCCCATCAGATTTTTCCCATCGGACCCGGGATTCCAACTGGCAACCCTCCGGTTGCTGGTTCGCCTCTCTAACCGCTAGGCTACCTGCCTCCCACAGTTCATGGTAATGATCATCCCACCCCATCCCACACACAGGCACCTTGACTATCCACTGTATCCAGCAGCTGCACAACGTGTCAGCACAGATTCAGCAGGGTGTTTCAGGGACTTTAGACACAAAGCTTGATTTTCCGTTGGCGGTTCCACACTTCGATACATCTGAGGAAAGTCCCAAATTGACCCTGGTAACTAAAGAATCGACTGGGGGCGGGCACTGACAGGGTTGAGTGAGAAGTGTGTATTGCGAGGAGGTGTGGTGTTTGATGGAGTGAGATGTACAACGACACAGAGACCCAGATCAGAAAGTTATTTAAGATTAAGATCACTTTGTCAATTGTACACAAGGTCCAACTGAAATTTGACCTCTGCTTTATTTCAACCCCTCCAAAAGACACATACATATACAGGTTGGAGGCTGCCACATTGGGCACCTATGGAGGAGGAGTTGTGTGGTGTTAAGTACCTTGCTCAAGGGCACAATGCCTTGCCCATCAGATTTTCCCCCGTCAGACCCGGGATTCGAACTGGCAACCCTCCAGTTGCTGGCTTGCCTCTCTAACCACCAGGCTACCCGCCGCCCAGAAGGTTACTTGCTTCAATGACATGACAGAGGTCAGATGGTCAGACAGAGTCATCCAGTCAATGCTCCATCCAGTTACTGCTACAGGATATGAGTTTATCCCCAATAGGCCTCTCAACTGAGGGGAGATCCCGCTGAATTGGTAAACCCCGGGAAACTACAGTCGAAACTACAGTGGAATGACACTGGCAACTGCCAAAGACAGTCACCATACGATTGACCGATTAGATCACAGGTGTCAAACTCATTCCACGGATGGGCCGAGTGGCTGCGGGTTTTCGTTCCTCCATTGTACTTCATTGATGAAGCAAGGTCACTAATTAGTAAGGAACTCCCCACTCTCTGGTTGTCTATTGCTTAATTGAAAGGAAAAACCTGCAGACACTACCAGGGGTACTCAACTCTTACCCTACCAGGTCCGGAGCCTGCTGGTTTCTGTTCTACCTGATAATGAATTGCACGTACCTGGTGTCCCAGGTCTAAATCAGTCCCTGATTAGAGAGCAACAATGAAAAAAAACTGTCTTCCAGGTCAAGAGTTGAGTTTGAGGGCACTAGACCCTCCATGGAATGAGTTGACACCCCTGGATTAGATCACATGCATCAAACCCTTTTTTCTCACAATTTCCTGGTGCCAAATGCGCTCTATGCTGAATACGAGCATTGCGTGCCATTTTGCTGTCTCTAGCAGCGTTTATGCTAGTCCTAAATTAAAATCCGAAAAAGCATTTGGCATCGTTGACATACTAGGCTAATCCATAGCCTAAACCGGGGTAAAACACAAATTCTAACATTTCAAGTGAATTAAATCAATCAAATATGTTAAATTAGTCTTGAACATTTCAGTTACGTAGGCTACAATAAACCTTTCATATTTTAAAGGTGTTGGTAAAAAAAAAAAAAAAGACTGTCAGAGCGCACTGTTTCAGTTTGCAAACAGGAAGGTAAAGAGTTAATCGTCACGCCGAAAGGGGAAACCCCCAGATTCGCGGATTTGGTTGTGTGAATGAGAGAGAGACACGGACTATTTCAGTCGGTGCAATAATAGAAGGAATAGCCTACTGATTTTCTTCACTTGCCTAACTGCAGTTATATTGCAGGTGTGTTACCGTCAGTTAGGTTATTCAAAAGTCGGTTATTGATCATATTCTGTAAATTTACTACAAGTCAGTTGTGTGATTTAATATAAGAAGCTTAAATTAGTATCAATTGACACAAATTTTCTCAATATGAACATTTATGGATTTGGATAATAGCCTCGAGCCATTCTTGTTGGCATGGCAAATTACATGATTAAACTCCTAATGCAAAACAACATTTGGATACTTTCGTGGAGAAGGGGACTGTGCCTAGGCTATAGAAAACATAAATTGAATTGACATTTGAGTCACTGCTATGTTTTGAGACTTCAAACACCTGAGGCTGATTCCAGGATACTTGCTTCGTGTTCATGCCGAGGACTATGACTATGAACGATCACAAGAATCAAACCACAGCGCCGCTGGATCTGCGCACCACAACGAGGGAGCGTGGGAGCGGCGCCGAAAGGACTCACACCAGCAAAGGTCGCATCACGGACAGCGGAGTACCCGTCTGGAGGAGAGTGCAGTATCCCGCTGCCCCCCTCACGGAGGATGACTGGTCAAACGGAAATCCCAGCCACACTGTGGAGCCGCTGGAGTATCATTGTGGATCATCGTTGACAAAAGCTCCTGTGAACACAGAAAACCCGGCAGTTCTGAACAAAAAACATTCCCGAGCTGCAACATCTCACAGGCCATTCACTCCGAACCCTGGTGAGAGCAGCACAACAGACAGACAAACACAGGACAGATCTTCCTCGAGGCTTCCTTTTAGGAAACGTCAATTTCCTACCGAATGGGAGACGCCGGAACAGTCACATACGCCACCCGGGAGAGATGGGCGTTTATCCCCCTACAAAAACACAGAGTTGTGCTGCAGACCGACTCCTCCAAAGATTTTATTAAAGAGCGACGACGGTTCCCTGGCATCGGTCCCACACAGACAATTGTCCGCCGCCAGCGGTTTTGATAATGGACACCAAAGCATCGATCCGGTTCGTTCAATGCAAGCACTCCGCCCTTACTGTAAGTTAGTCGCCCTTGCAAAAGACAAGTGAAAAAATATTTAAAAGAAAGTGTACAGCCAATTACATTATTATTCACAGTTTATTCCATCGCATTTTCATTAGGCTACAGTTTTTCCCCCCTAATAGAGCAGAACAAAATGCGTAATCATATCAGACAGTCATCTAATAACTGTATTAATTTGACCACAATCAAAGTTATTGGTTTGAAAGAGAATGTACTGCTGAAGCAGTTAGTGGTCATTTGCCTTTGTCAAACGTTTTTTTCAGTGGAATGTTCCTTCATAGAATGTGTCATTGTGCAGTGATGGTTAGTCCTGCTTTGGAACCCCAGTCATTGAAAAGCTGTTTCGCCAGCCCTTCCAGTGATAAATGATTGAACTGATTAAAAACTTGGAAAATCTGTCAATGTGTCACCTGTAGTTTCCTTATTTCACAGCATTGTACCAAACATCTCTCTCTCTCCCCCTCGGTCTCCCAGATCCCTATCCAGGGTACCCATTCTACTCAATGCACAGCAGATCACCCCTGGTTGTAAACGTGCCCGTCTCTCACCTCCAGTCTTCTCTTTACCCGACGGGACACAACGAACACCTGCTGGCAGATGTTGCCCTGGCGAAGCTCCAAGATGACGACGGCGACACGTATGTTTGCTTTTGAAAACCCTACATACATTCAACTTCAGTTTAAGTCTCATGAAGCAGATAGGGCCTACAGTAGGACTGTTGCCCTCTGAGGGTTCCTTACTAACCCTTACTTCCTGCTAGGAGCTATGGACTGGGTCGAGTTCAGTAGGTCATTTTCTGTTTTCCATTTCAAAACATTTTACATATGACCCTGATCAGTTAGGTATGTGTTGGAGGGAGAGGAGTTGTCACACAGTCTGTGTGGGTTTGTTATGGTCTATGATTCACCTGGCTGTGTTGGTTTGTTATGGTCTATGATTCACCTGGCTGTGTTGGTTTGTTATGGTCTATGATTCACCTGGCTGTGTTGGTGGTGAGAGAGGAGTGTGCTGTGTGTACCCTTAACCCAACACACCCCCACCACAATCTTTACCATCATTTCACTTCCTGTCTCTGAAATGATTAATGGAGTCAATTCTCTGCTCTGCTGCACAGGGGAAGTGTCACTAGGTGAGGGGGATTCTGGGATAGAATTTGACCTCTGTGATCTGTACTGTGTGTGTGTGTGTGTCCTCTTCTGTGTCTGTTTGCATTGTTTGTGTGACTATTCATAAGGAGACACAGGCTTGTCTCTGGGAAGCTGGGATGACTGTTAGAGTAAGTTGACCAGATTTAAAATATAACGTGCACAGAAGGAAGATCCCATGGAATTATATTTAACTATACATTTCTGCTACAGTCCTTTCAAATACTTTATTTATTTATAACACAGACATGATTTAACCCTCCACATTTTTCTTAATTTTAGCCAATCTTGGTAATTTTTTAATCACCCCAGTTTGGTAGCATATGCTATTGGAAAGGTTTTCTGGCAATGTACATGGTTGTTAATGCAGTTGTTACAATGTATCACTGACCAAATGTTCTCATAGAAGGGAGAAAGCAAGTTTGATACAGGTGGTGAGACTAATTTTACATTGAAATCAGATTCAATACAGCTTTTGATTACTGAAATATCAGCCTTAATTTTACTTCAGAGTTGCTTTTCTTTCTGGGGGATAATCTGGGACATTTCCGGTACTAGCCGGGGACAGGCCACCAAAATCGGGGACTGTCCCTGGAAATCGGGGACGTCTGGTCACCTTATGTTAGAGGTTAAGGAGTGGGTGGGGTACATTCAATCACATGTTAATACCAACCTCACGCACCGATGCCCTCTCCGACCTTCAACACCTAAGCACTCACCCGTTCACTGACAGAACTGAGAGGACGACACAAAGACACTCATGTGACTGAAATCATAAGTCCATCCAGGAATGGCATTGCAAAGTCATGTTACTGTAGTTGAAGTGCTGTGTGTCACTCATTTGCATGCCATCGCAACAAACACATGATCGAGAAAGTGCAGACCTGGCGGTGGGTTTCGAGAGACAGCAGTTCCGTTTGGGATGATTTCATGTGATGTAGAGCCCAGGGACCGGCACTGAAACCAATCATGAGGAAAAAACACCTTGCCATCTGATCACAAGATGTTTAAGGAAATGTATCAGTATAAAAGTGCATTTGCATTTCAGTGCTTGTTTTTTAGTGTTTTTTTTTTATGTACATTTTTTTAATCAAACAGTACCTAGGCGGTTGCACTGGGGCTTTTGGGTGCTGTTCTCATGTTTGGGCGCTGCTCTTATGAAGTCAAACTACTTGATGAAGTGGTAGACTGTAAAGAAGTCAACTTCCCTGGCTGGTACCTACTTGTATTGTGGTCTGTCTGACGAAAAGTTAGATTTCAGCCGAAAGACAGCTCCGCTTCTCAGCCCCCCACCATCCCTGTGTGTGTGTGTGCATGCGTGCGTGCTTACGTCAATGGGGTGTTGATCCTCAGTTCTCAGCGCCTCTGAGCCCCTCAGTTTCGGGAAAACCTCTGAGCGTGCGCCTCTCAATGTGTGACTGCGGTTTTCTCAGGTCTTTCTGTATCTTTCTCTTTTATTTTCTCTCTGTGTTTTTATATGAATGAGCTGAAAAACCCAAACATCCGCTCCTCACTTCCTCATTTACCGCTTGCTCTCTCTCTCCCTCATCGATCTCTAACTCACTCACTCTCTCTCTCAATCTTTCTTTTGATCACTTCCTACCTTATCTCTCGCTCACATTCTCTCACCCCTCTGTGACACGCTCCCATGTTCATCTCTCACCCCTCTGTGACACACTCCCATGTTCATCTCTCACCCCTCTGTGACACACTCCCATGTTCATCTCTCACCCCTCTGTGACACACTCCCATGTTCATCTCTCACCCCTCTGTGACACGCTCCCATGTTCATCTCTCACCCCTCTGTGACACACTCCCATGTTCATCTCTCACCCCTCTGTGACACGCTCCCATGTTCATCTCTCACCCCTCTGTGACACACTCCCATGTTCATCTCTCACCCCTCTGTGACACACTCCCATGTTCATCTCTCACCCCTCTGTGACACACTCCCATGTTCATCTCTCACCCCTCTGTGACACACTCCCATGTTCATCTCTCACCCCTCTGTGACACACTCCCATGTTCATCTCTCACCCCTCTGTGACACACTCCCATGTTCATCTCTCACCCCTCTGTGACACACTCCCCTGTTCATTGTCCATCTAGCTGCTTGAATGCGAGACAGGTGTGTAGTCAGTTAGTGTAGGAACATGGGGACAGTGCATAATGTATTTGTGATGAGTATAGTCATGCTTATAGAATACAGGTTGGGATGAAGTTTGTGCAGCAGTTCCTTGCAAACCACATGTATAGTACCCAACAACTTTGGCTCACCGCTATGCTTGGCCAGGGATATGCTTCCAACCCATGCAGACCTGTAGGTAGGGGAGGGGTCAATAAACTGGAGGAAGTAGCTATAGTGCTGCCATTGCAAAAACTAACAGGTGAACCATGAAGGCTATGTCAGGCTCCAGTCTCAGGAGTCCCAAGTGGCTCAGTTGGTAGAGCTTGGTGCTTGCAACATCAGAGTTGTGGGTTCAATTCCCACGGGGGACCAGTTTGCAAAAAGTAAGAAATGTATGCACTCACTACTGTTAAGTTTCTCTGGATAAGAGCATCTGCTAAATGACAAAATAATAATAATAAATATTTATTTTAAGTTGGACTGTGGTGTGTTTCTGGTTCCCTTTTGTTTAATACGCCTGTCTTAAAGTCATCTCTCTCTCAGCTGGTCTGCTGGCCACAGCAACCCACCTTCCCTCTTCTCCCCCCAAACAGGATACCACATGTACGCCACTGCCAGTCTCTGTCACTCAGTGTGTGTGTGTGAGCGACCCAGCACTACTGCGTCAGTGTGCTTTGTGTTATCTGGGGCTGTGGTCTGCCCCACTTCCAGGAACAGGAGAGAGCGCAGTTTCATCTTGAGAGAAAGAGAAAGAGAGCGAGAGGAACCATGTTAAAGTGTGTGATAATCTCAGACACCTGTTACTAGGTCAGTTAGGTGTTGATAGCTTTTTGAGGAATGTTGGGAGAGGCACTTCGCAGATACTCATCTGGGGACTCTATTGAATCAGAACTGATGCCATCCTTATTGTGCTGCAAGAATGCCAGTTTGTAGTCTACTCACATACTCCACAAATACATGTTTACTATGTGAAGAAAAGACTGCTGCATATTCATTCATTCTGCTTCCTCACTGCATGGGAGAACCCAGTCAGTGGTTTTTGATGTATGACCTATTATCACTGTGATCACTTGAGTGCTAATGTTGATATGGTGGGAGTTTTTAGGCAAATGAAGATGGTAGTGAAGTGCACTGATTCGGTCAACACCGCTACAGTGAGCTCTGGACAGACATAGGTCTTGGCTATTTGCGCAAGGGAGCCATATCTCAGACTGCCCATCTTAATCTTTTCTTTTTTTTGGCCAGTCTGAGATATGGCTTTTTCTTTGCAACTCTGCCTAGAAGGTCAGCATCCCGGAGTCGCCTCTTCACTGTTGACGTTGAGACTGGTGTTTTGCGGGTACTATTTAATGAAGCTGCCAGTTGAGGACCTGTGAGGCGTCTGTTTCTCAAACTAGACACTCTAATGTATTTGTCCTCTTGCTCAGTTGTGCACCAGGGCCTCCCACTCCTCTTTCTATTCTGGTTAGAGCCAGTTTGCGCTGTTCTGTGAAGGGAGTAGTACACAGCGTTGTACAAGATCTTCAGTTTCTTGGCAATTTCTCGCATGGAATAGCCTTCATTTCTCAGAACAAGGACAGACTGATGCGTTTCAGAAGAAAGTTCTTTGTTTCTGGCCATTTTGATCCTGTAATCGAACCCACAATTGCTGATGCTCCAGATACTCAACTAGTCTGAAGAAGGCCAGTTTTATTGCTTCTAGTTTTCAGCTGTGCTAACATAATTGCAAAAGGGGTTTCTAATGATCAATTAGCCTTTTAAAATGATCAACTTGGATTAGCAAACACAACATGCCATTGGAACACAGGAATGATGGTTGCTGATAATGGGCCTCTGTACGCCTATGTAGATAATCCATAAAAAATCAGCCGTTTCCAGCTACAATAGCCATTTACAACATTAACAATGTCTACACTGTATTTCTGATCAATTTTATGTTCTTTTAATGGACAAAAAAATTGCTTTTCTCTTCGAAAACAAGGACATTTCTAAGTGACCCCAAACTTTTGAACGGTAGTATGTATATATATATAATTTATTTTAGACTGCTCGACTAAACAGTAGACTAAATGGGGTCAGCCCTACAACAGATACACTTGTGAACGTGGTGAGGGGTACTTGTGAACATGGTGAGGGGTATTTGTACGGTGTGTGGTGATGGGTGGTTCTCACTTATCGGAAAGGGGAGCTTTGAGGAAAGAACCGACACACACAGCCAAACACAAGTTCTGCTTTTCACACTGATCAGATGGCTGAGTGGCGTCACTGTGCTGTATGGCCGTTACAGTCAGGTCAGATTGCGATAGAGGGGGGGATTAACTGTCACACATGTTTTACTGTTATGAGACTCTTTCTCGTGGTCATCTTCAGTTTGCACCAGTCAGCACAGTGCCGGTTAGAACTACACTTGTATGGAGATTGTTTAAATTACAAAGACAAACTGGCATCCCTGTTGTCTTTCTCTATGTGAAAGATTGATTTGTGTTTGCTCAAGTTGATCAAGAAATTAGGAAAACAAGGTTGTATTGGCTATGGTTTGTTGACATGTTTTGGTCTGTTACACTAGCTACAGGGATGAGATGGCTGGTTGTGATTGGTTAGACCTGCCATCTGCATTGACGTCAGTCAAACACCCACTTCCAAACCTCTGGCTCTGTATAATGTTACCACATATCTCAACACCTGTGCTATGCATTGTACGTGTTGTGTTGTGATTGTTTTGTGAAAGATGCATCCATCCAGCCACTAAGTGTGTGTGAATATGAAGGCCTACCGTGACACAGGTTGATCAGGGATGAACAATGTCTCAATGATCGGTCTGTATTAGTAACATACTGCCGTGTATAACACAATATACTCCTAATGCATAATGTTAGGTTTAATTGCTCATAAGTGCAGTTAGGCACGCACCTGTCTTCAAGAGAGGCAATTATGAGATCCACCCAAGGCCATATGCTGATAAGTGTTCCGTTAGGACTTGCCTTAATCAAAATCAGAAAGAATTTCAATGTTTTGGCTTGGCACCCAAAAATTACTTTAGCTGTCAAGTCTGTCTCTCTCTGCCTGGCAAAACAGAGCTAAGCTGTATGACTGACCTCTCCATATCTCACACACGAGCCCTCTAACATTAGTTGTGAGATATATATATATATATATATATATATATATATATATATATATATATATATATATATATGAGATATTAAAAATATATATATTCAACCTGTGTTCACTTTGTGACGATGCTAAGGGCATTGTTGGCTCAAGCTATGGACTAGTACAAAAATGTATACTGAACAAAAATATAAATGCAACATGCAACAATTTCAAAGATTTTACTGAGTTACAGTTCATATAAGGAAATCAGTCAATTGAAATAAATGTATTAGGCCCTAATCTATGGATTTCACATGACTGGGAATACAGATATGCATTTGTTGGTCACAGATTCCTTAAAGGTAGGGGCGTGGATCAGAAAACCAGTCAGTATCTGGTGTGACCACAATTTGCCTCATGCAGCGCAACACATCTCCTTCACAGAGTTGATCAGGCTGTTGATTGTGGCCTGTGGAATGTTGTCCCACTCCTCTTCAATGACTGTGCGAAGTTGCTGGATATTGGCGAGAACTGGGACACGCCGTTGTACACATCGATCCAGAACATCCCAAACATGGTCAATGGGTGACATGTCTGGTGAGTATGCAGGTCATGGAAGAACTGGGACATTTTCAGCTTCCAGGAATTGTGTACAGATCCTTGCGACATGGGGCAGTGCATCATCATGCTGAAACATGAGGTGATGGCAGCGGATGAATGGCACAGCAATGGGCCTCAGGATCGTGTCACGGTAACTCTGTGCATTCAAATTGCCATTGATCTAATTTTATTGTGTTCATTGTCCAAAGCTTATGCCTGCCCATACCATAACCCCACCGCCACCATGGGTCACTCTATTTACAAAGTTGACATCAGCAAACCACTCACCCACACAACGCCATACACGTTGTCTGTGGTTGTGAGGTCGGTTGGACGTACTGCCAAATTCTCTAAAACGATGTTGGAGGCGGCTTATGGTATAGAAATGAACATCCAACTGCACACTCCCACAACTTGAGACACCTGTGGCATTGTGTTGTGACAAAACTGCACATTTTAGTGGCCTTTTATTGTCCCCAGAACAAGGTGCACTTGTGTAATGATCATGCTGTTTAATCAGCATCTTGATATGCCACATCTGTCACATGGATGGATTATCTTGGCAAAGGAGAAATGCTCACTAACAGGGATGTAAACAAATTTGTGAAAAGCTTTTGGAACATTTCTGGGATCTTTTATTTCAGCTCATGAAACATGGGACCAACACTTTACATGTTGTGTTTATATTTTTGTTCAGTGTAGTTATGTGGAGGAATGTATGACATAAACTCACAACTCTCTAAAAGAGAATGACAAATGTTTTTGTCTCGGGACATACCATTTGTTTTGTGTAGGCCTGCAGCACGTACCATTTCTGACCAGTGTTAGAAAGCAAACAAGGAGGATGCTGGAGATGAAAGGTTTTCCGCTATGTTTGTTTTGTATAAGAGCTGTCATAGAGTTGTCTTTGAGCAATGCATGATAGATGGTCTCTCTGTGTGTAGGCCTATGTATTTTCTTTATCTTCCATTTCCTCTTTGCAGTATGCAAATATGTTGTTACTCATCTCCTCAGACTGTCTTTAGTTGTATGTGCAGTTGGTAGATATGCCAAACATCAATATGTTCTTTAGTCTGTTGTAACTCTGTTTAATGGACAACAGATCAGGAAGTAGTAAAAAAAGCTTACATTACCGTACATTTGTGCTAACCCAAAATTCTCTGTGAAGGTACTTTTAAATGATTCTCTCGAAAAATGTCCCTACCCAATTTCCTGTCGTAACCTTTTTTCTCTTGTTCTGTATTTACGATTGATATTCATTGGAGGAAGCTGAAAGACACAGAAGAAAAAACCAGAAAGCCCCTAATAGAGACAGTAGTTCTAATGGTGATTATCTTTCCCAATACAGAGAGGGCTGTGCCATTGTCACTCAACAGGAAATTACATAAAACCAAACGAGTGGTTACTGGAATTAGCTTCTGATAAAAAATAATATTTTTTTAAAATCAAGAACTCCTGTCTTTTTCTTCCATGTTTCCATGTTTGCCTCTGTTCTTTCACTTTACATACTATATAAATATCAGTTTCCCAGTCACCTTGATCAGTTTTCAACGGCCTTTGTAATGAGTCACGTACCACAATGCTCTCCTCTCAGCCTAACTGTCAGTTGTGGAGAATCAGGTCATAGGTCAAGTGAAGTTGGCCAGTGCTCAGTCATTCAGTAATATATAGGTTATGGGTTAGCCTGAATTTGTCAAAACATATTGTAGGCTTGTATAAACTTTATACCGCAGTTGTGTAAAGGTTTTACATACACCAGCCAGCCATCACATGCCAGTTAATGTGTCAGTCCAACAGTTTGTAGGCCATAGGATTTCTCAGGTCAGTCAATCAGTTCCTATCCTGGCCCAGTGTTAGTTAGCTGGCTTAAAGGTTAGTCAGGGTGTCAGTGGGTTTCTGTGTCAGGACAGATCAGCAGCCACTTTACAATCATGTTGGAGGATGTTTGTGAAAAGGATGTTTGTGTGTCATAAAATTTATTTTGTGCATTTATTGGTTTAAATATCTGAATTTGTGTGTGGAAGAATGTGTATGTGTACCTGTTTTATTTTTGTGTGTAGTTTTCTGACTCAGGTGTGTGTGTGTGTTAAAGGGCTCTTCACATAGCAGTTGTGCAGGGGCAGGAAGCTCAGGTCCAAAGGATGATCCTTCTCCTGGGACTGGTTCACACAGACCTGGACATCTACAACAACCTGAGACAGGTGAGATACATGCATGAGCACACACAGCTGTGTTTTCAGAAATGTCAGGTCTTTTTGGAGTGAAAAAAATCATATTTTCCCTAACCCCTAAAGCTTAAAATAGCATTTGAAAAAAACTCAGGACCTGAAAAAAGACTTTTCAAAAAAGTTGTTTTCCTACTTTTTCAGGACATTGGGGTCCTGATAATGTAGAAAGAGACACACACACACCTGCCACTCACTGCAGACTTCAGAGCACAATAACAAGGAAAGGTGTGAAAGAGGAAGTCCTTGATTTCCTCCTCGCCCAGCCTCTCTTTACCGTACACAGACAGACGCACCCATCTCGGCTGCCGGTTATCAGAAGAAATGTAAAGTTTCTGGTTACTTGTGCTTACCGCAGGCCAAAGCCACACGCACAAAACTATTGCTTGGAAGGATGTGCTATGATTGGTATCCTTTGTTCAGGGCTGTGTGTTCTGAAGTGATATTCGTTGTTTTGGGCTCTGTTCTCTTTTCTGTCTGTTGGATTCTATCTTCTGCGCCTATCTCAGTCAATCAATGCCCCATGACCTTTTCCCATCACTTTCAAATGAGCCCTCTTCCCCCCTCCAGCGTGCCACCATGTCCTGTCAATGCCACATCCCCTCTGCAGCCCTGTTAATCACCCTGAACCCTTCACACACAGAGCTTGGGTTTCAGACAACACATCGCTCACTTACCAGAAATAACGTCGGTACCTTTTGTTGTGTGTTCTCACCGTTGAGGTGAGACTGAGGCATTTACAGTGATATCCTGTCTGTAGTGTATAGTCTAACAGACAAGCTGCATACAATCGTGCCATGTGAGGAGCCAGGTGGAGATTTCAGTCCAGGCTGAGAGACATGATGCTCGCCACAATGTGACTACCAGATAGGGTACTTTTGTTATCTAGCACAGACCTATTGCCAAGCCTGAGAACCAATTTTCGAATTGTTTATTAGATTTGTCAGTGATAATCACAAGTAAAGGACTAAATAGGATAGTCTGTAACCCAAAATAAAAATCTTAAACACTGCACAATACTTTTACATAAAGCCTGCAAAGCTCTTTTGACAATGCCAGATGATCATACAAAACAGGACTTTTGGTCCATACATAACTTTCTCTAGCAATTCTAAGCAATTCAATATTTGTTATGCAGTCCAAACAATACTTCAGTGGTCACTTAAATTAAACAGGTTGACAGAGTTAATATCAGTACTGAGAGTTGCATGTGCATTGTGCGACTACCAGATCGGCTGCAGCACTGGTGCTATGAAACAGCTGTTTGATACTCCCACACTGTCACTACCACTAACCAAACACTGACATCTACTAGCTGGTGCACTTCCCAATTCTCTCTGGCCAATGCTACTCCCATATTAGGTTATGCAAATTCCCTGGAAACTGTTCAGATATTGCAAATGAATGACCATATCCTTGATGCTACTGTTGCCACTTTGTACATTATGCTTTGTGTGTATGCTTGTGGCATGCAGTGTATTGTGTGAGGCTTCTACAGTGCATATGTATGTGCACTTAGTATCCTCATTCCGAGAAGTCACATGACACCCCCCCCCCCCCCTGCTCTGTGCTGTTTCTCAACATATGTTGTTGCTGAGGTTTAGAGGGTAGAATTAAGGACTTTCCCTTTCTGCGCTAGTCTCTCTCTATCTCTCTGTGATCTTATCTCAGTACATGGTGAGTTGACCCCTCCTATAACTGCATAAATTATACAAATGACACCTCACAATTATATTTCTAAATAACTTGTAATATGAGCTCTTCCATGGTATGGGCCTTTGTTAGTCTTTCCTGGGAAGTTGCACAACTAGAACATGAACAGGTCATACCAGGAAGTACACCCTATGCACACCTTTAGTTTCTCTTACTGTTTTTACCTCCTCCCCCTTTTTCTTTATATCCTTATCTTTGTCTGGCACACAATCACCCATTCCCTCCACTCCTCTGTTCTTCTGGTTTATCAGCTCATTTCATTGGAATGCAACTCTGTGGACATAGCCAGCAGGGGAGAGGGAAGGGATTTTCCCCCTCTTATCCTGTCTTTCCCCTTGCCTCCTGTCTACCGCTTCCGGCTATTCCTCTCCCTGGCTTTCCTACCCTATGCTCCGCCTTCTGTCCTTCCCCATTCTCTGCCCCCCCCTTATCTGCGCTGTTTTTGTTTGTCATTCTGGAATGGCTTACAGGAAGCTAGTAGTAAACTCAGTGAACTTTGGAGTGTTTTTGGACCATCATAAAAGCCTTGATTTGACCTGTGCCTTGGATTAAGTATTGTGACATGTTGATGGTTACGTCCTTTACGGCTTCATGTTCAGCGACATTCTAGGATGTACAAGATGACTGAGTCAGACTGTGTTGGTAGTTCATGGGAGGTCAAACACTAGTGTGTGATCAGTCATGAGTCACTGAGGATTCAGGGAAATAGGAGTGTTTTCTCAGGAAGTGAGGGCCACTGGCATTGAGACATTGGAGGAATTTCACCAGTGTTTTCTCCCGCCACTGCTTCTGTGTTTTACTCCTGTTCTTTACAGGAACATAGCCTCACACACCCACCCCTCACACACCCACATACTGTAGTTAGGTGCTTTTCCTGGCTCAAAAGTGAAACTAAATTATCATCATCCTGACCACTGAGATTGTTCAGTATGATAGATTCCAGATCAAGTGACTTCCCTAAACCCTTTCTGCATGTCTCTGGACATTGGACCACTGACAAAGTTAACATGGTTATCAATCGGGTTTTACTAATCAATTAATCATTCGCCATCGCCTCTGGAAGATACTGGATTGCTCAAGTGCTTTCAGTAAATTTGAATCGGCAATCCACTTCATAGTTGTATGTCTCTGGAATCACCAACATTTCCAACACAACATGGGCTGTCCCGGTCACCTGAGACCAAAACATTGATCATATCAAACCTGGCTAGAAATAGCATTCCTTCTCTTTCAAATACTTTAGGTGCACCTAATTTTTAAACAAGAAAAAAAACTTTTGGGGTTGTATCTTCACACTGACCTTGGTGGATGCCATTTCCTAGCTTTTTTTGGACTTTGATGGTGTGTTTACCATCATGTGTGGCGTTTTTGTGGTCCTCTGTAGCTCAATTGGTAGAGCATGGCGCTTGTAACGCCAGGGTAGTGGGTTCGATCGCAAAAGTTGGCATTTATAAAAACTGAACTTGACGTTAAAATGTGCTCACCTTCCCGCAAACTTTAGACCATGCGTACACACATTTTCTAGTGGCAAGTAGACTAGTATTTTGTGCAAATGGGGGATATGATGGACACGCTTATTCATAATAAACAGGTTAATAACAACATGCAATCATTTGCCGTTAGTGAGGAGAGAATCTTTGCATTTTAAAATAATTAGAAATAGGCATCTATTTCCTGGGCTATTATTTATTTAATTTCCATGATCATTGCATAATAAATTCCTCACCTTTTCTGTGATGGTTCATACTCACGAGGTAGCATATAGGCCTACAACAAGGATATCATTTGTCCCATCTGTTGTTTAATTGGACCCACTTCACAATAGTAAATAGACAAGCTATTTCAAGTATTTTGCTCTATGCCACCCGATCCGAATCGCAGTTTATTAATGATGGAACAGACGGTTGTAGGTTACTTCTGTAGCTTAAGTCTGAATACTGCAATTTCACATTTCTCGAGTAGACAATATTGCATTTATACACAATACATATTTTCATAACCATTGCAGAATACATTCTTCACCTTTTCTGGCCATGATGGGTTCATATTCCCTAAGTAGCCATAACCTACAATAAATTACCACGCACATCTCTAATTTAATTGGGCCGATTAGATACGCTATTGTGTCAAGTATTTTGCTCTTTGCATCAAAGTAAGCATGGTTTATAACATGCAGTAGAATTTAACAGGTGAACAGACAGTTAATATGGCTACCACTAAGTAGACAATGTTACAGAATTCGGGCAGTGCAGCATAGGTTTGAGAAAAAGTAAATGCTAAACATTAGGCCCTATTTAATTCAAACGATATGTTTACAGGTCCACAGCAATTTGCAATTGTTGTTGTCTTCCAGATAGCCTAGGCCTCACTGCAAAAGTTTAACATTCTGCCATCACCTCCAAAGACATTTGATCAAGTTCGCTATTGCCATTTCCTTTAGAAAACGGCCTCGCCTAATTCGAATACTTTCAAAGTATACAACAAATAAGGGCGTTATTGTCACCATAAAAGGAGAATGATGGGTGTTTTCCAGGCGGAGTTTTAATGTTCGTTCACACGCGCAGTTTCAGGACTGGTCTATAACGGGAAATACGCGTATGTATGGCGTGCGCCAAGTTTATAAATCTAAATTTTTGTACGTGCGCAGTCTTTTCAGAAATGTTGCACGCAGATATTTAGTGTGACATTTATGCAACGGTTATGAGGCCCCTGGTTTTAAAATGTTATTGTTTAATGAGATTGTCTAAAGATTCATTTTCTATCACCCTCTTTATCTCAGACCCCTCTTCACCTGGCTGTGATTACCCATCAGGCCCAACTGGTGGGGGCGTTGCTGCGTGCGGGTGCTGACCCGGGGGCTCTGGACCGTAACGGTCAGACAGCGGTCCACCTCTGCTGTGAACACGGTCAGCAGGCCTGCCTCTCTGTGGTCCTTTCCCACCCCTCCATCTTGACTTGCCTGGAGGTCAGGAACTATGAGGGTAAGTTACTACTGCTACTACTATGTTGGGCTCAATTCCATTTCAATTGAGACAATTCAGGGGATTAGTTTAAATTCATATCAATGTGGCCTAATTGACAGTCTGTTTCTGCTATAGCCAGCTCCTTTGTGGTAGTCATGCCAGACATGACAATGACTTGGCTAAAACAGTAACAGATCTAGGATGTATACTACTACCCCAAATAAAGCCAGTAAACTCCCCACAGTGTTTACAACATTCACGCCTAATATATGGAAATTCCCATATTGATGTGGGAATATGTGTGTTGCGACTGATACTAACGTTATATGTGGCACACATTACAAATTGTCGCTTGACTGACTTAAGTTGTGTAAATTGAGAAGAATTGCACTGAAAGTGACCTACCCATTTGACATGATTAGAGCTTAATCCACTGTTATTACTATCACATATCCCCCCTGTTTGACTCATGCTATGGGTCCCATGGTGGTGGGTGTGTGAGGCAGAGAGGGGAAGAGGGCATTTCCTGCTGTGGTGGTCTGTGTGTCAGTGTGACAAGTCTGGGCACAGCATGGTTTGCCTTGTACTCAAAACAGCAGAAAGCCCCTAGAATACACATGGGCTCTGGAGCGTGTGATTCTCTCCCTAACTGCTTATCGTTTCCCCCACTCTCTCCAGGCCTCACCCCTCTCCATCTAGCTGTACAGGGTGGACACAAGGAGCTGACCAGAATGCTGCTGGATGCTGGGGCAGACATCAACGCAATGGTCAGTCACCTTCCTCCCCTTAATGCTGGGGCATTTCAAATGGGCTTTGAGTTATTCTGGCATACTGAACCTACTGTATCATCCAATTACTCAATACCAGGTAATACTCATGACATTAAATACAGGTCCACTTTACTGAGTGTCCCCATGCTCCTCTCTCTAAGGACATCAAGAGTGGCCGCAGTCCTCTCATACACGCAGTAGAGAATCACAATATGGACATGGTGCACTTCCTCATAGAGGTAAGGCTCTTGTGACTCAGCTGTTCTACTGAAGTCACCTCGTCTATATTTAAATGGTCTGTAGCTCCTCCCCTGTAGGTTTCTCTTTCCTTCCAGGGAAGATTATATACAAGAAATAACGGTGATTCTGTTTTGTTACACATTGCCATTAAAGCCTGACCATGTTATTTATTTTTCCTCCTCCCTCTTTTTATTTATTCTCATCAATCTCCCGCTTCCTCTGTCCTCCTCATCAGAATGACTGTAATGTGAATGGCCAGTCGTACAGTGGGAACACGGCCCTGCACAGTGCCTGTGGGCGAGGCCAGGTAGACACAGTCAGGCTGCTACTGAAGAACAGAGCCGACAACAGTGTGAAGAACTACCACAATGACACCCCAACGATGGTGGCCAAGAACAAAGAGGTGAGGGAGGAGAGAACTAATATACTGAATCTATGTAAGAGGAATGGTCATTTTTTCCCCTCTCCGTTTCACGCCAATCAATAGCTTTACAGAGATGTGTAGGAAAATAAAAATGGAAGTTAGTGGGTTAAATGAACGATAGTGTGGACATAGGACTGAACTAATCCTTGTGGGTGCTTCCCTCTAGTGGCTGTACCTAATACCTCACAACGGCGGCAAAGCAACAACAAACTGACAATGACAAACTGTACCAACAATAAAACACACAAATAACCGAAGGAATGCTATCAGTAGCAGGCCACAGAGATGCCGTGAACTCACTAGTTGTCATTGCAGCACTGTTAATGTGTCCTCTCAGATAACCGAACCATTTTGATCTCTCTCAGGTAACCGATGTACTACGAGGGAAGGGCTCCAGAAACCAGCAGCCCAAAGCTCAGCAGTGTGTACCAGCCTCACCACACAGGAGCACACCCCACTCACAGAACAGAGGTAATGGTGAGACGAGCACGCACTTATACACTTATGTGCATTCGGGCACACAGTAAACTCATCACACCCCTTCTCTGTCCCCAGGTTCCCCATCTCCCAGCCTTTCACCATTGGCCACTCCCACAGCGTCGCCTCTTCACCACAGCGCGTCCCATTCCCCCAGGGCGCCTCCCACTCCCTCTCCCCACAGCCAATCAGTAGAGAGCCTGTCAGGCCGCCAGTCTCCAATGAAGATCCAGGAGAGCGAGCAGCTTGGCTCCAACATGATGACTGCAGTGGACATCAGCCTGGCCCAGAGAAGGAGCTACTCACTGACCCACAGCTACCCTCCAGTAATTCACCACCAGTCCCCCATCACTGATGCTCAAATAGGACCTTTACTAGCCTACTACTCCCCTGGAGTCCAGAGACATCTTTATCCAGAGCTTCCCTTTATCCTGCTCCACACCAACATCCCTCACCCAGCCACTGTCTCTCCCGCCTCCCAAATAACCCCTGGCCAATCCTGGCCCTCCAGCGACCAATCAGATGTCTCCATCACGAGCGTCAGAAGCAGCGTGGGCAGAGGTAACAGTTGACAAAGAGGTGCGCTTTCAGTGTCCCTGCTGAGTTAGGTTCCACCACTGTTTGGTGAGTAGAAGGACTTGAGCTTGAAACAAGAAGGAACAGTTGTTTGTTTACTACTGTTGGACTATAGAGCCTATGCCAGTATGATTATGTACCTCTAGCTCTCAGCTGGATGCATTTGTCATCTGACTGCACATGGATTTGTAAAGAGACTAATGCAATGAAACCTACACTGGAAGAATGAATGTTATTGCAGTTTCCTAAATAGACTTCATTCAGAACTGTTGTCACTGTGTGTGATGAGCTGTTTCAAAACTGGAGCTCCACCAGGTCTTGAATGTTGCCTTACTTGAAATTCATGATCATTTTTCAGGTTAACTTTGTTGTTTACTTTGAATAATATATTTTTCTACATAAAGTTATTTTCCAATGCACTGCTATTTCTTCTCCTGCATAGCACCACACGGACACATGCACAATCTGTCCTTAATGGTCTTTAACAACGTCATCAAAAGCCAAAGATACAAAAGTAGTTTATTTCTGATTCTAAATACATTTCATAATCATATTGTCACGGTCTGGTGACAACCCCAACTCCATTTCTGCCAATTTAATTTTTGTTACATGTATTGAAAGCAGTAACTCCACTCAATGTACTCTGAACATTTCATAACTCTAGAACCAAGAAAATGTATTCAAAATGCTTCTGAAGTTTGGTAATTGTATGTTCGTTAATGGTAAAACACAGCAGTTATTTTTCTTTCATTTCCTGAATTAGTTAACTTTCCAGAAAAAGAAAAAAACTGATTTTTTTTAACACTGGCAAAAATTGAGATAAGAGGTTCATCAGACAGTTGGACTGTATCACATAGATATCATAAGGAAAGACACATGTACTACAATATGTAGGCGTGGCTCCTTGGTATAGAGTAGCCCCCTCGCTCACTCTTTGCCCCACAATTCACAGTATAGGAGAGTCTCTGAATCCAGTAGATACATACATGACAAGCCCAGGTCCCTGTGTGTGTCTGCTGGTCCAAGCGTGGCCCAGTGTGTTGGAGGTTGTATGTGGCGGTCTAGCCAACGGTGACGTTGAAGCCGCACTGGAACTTGTTCTTCTTTTGGTTGAGGAAGGCTCCCAGGGCCAGGGAGAGGGGCAGGGGCAGCAGCTTCTTCTCCAGGACCGCCCCCACCACCCAGTTACTGTCTACTGAACCTGGACAGACAGAGGAGGGGGAAAAGGGAGGGACTGATCAGGAAATTATTCAGACCTGGGACAACAGGTGGATGAACTCTGGCCAATCAATGACAACGGATCAATTAACCCTTGAGGGCTGAATGAATAGCTGTGTTGTAGAGGAACCGACAGTGGCTTACCTTTAAAGAGCAGGTTGGCTTTAGGGAGGTCCAGCTGGTAACCAAACGATACTGCGGTCTCCTGCGTCCGCATGCTGCCCTCAAACTCCACCCCCAGCTGCAGCTGAGTTGGTAGAAGGACAACAAGATGGTCTCACAAACACAAAAACAAACCTAGCACTGTGGTGCTACATCGCCTCAAGTATTTCAGTGGGCTAACACCTCCCTGTCAGAAAAGGAGTGGTCCATTAGCATGGTCCCAGATATTCCACTAAGCACTCTCATTGGAGAGATAAAATAATAATAAATAATATGCCATTTAGCAGACGCTTTTATCCAAAGCGACTTACAGTCATGCGTGCATACATTTTTTGTGTATGGGTGGTCCCGGGGATCGAACCCACTACCCTGGCGTTACAAGCGCCGTGCTCTACCAGTTGAGCTACAGATGGTACTGTGCCTATAGTTATGGTCTGCTCTAGAGATGGTAGGCTACCAGTGGATTCCCAAACTATTTTACACAGTGATCCACATTAAAGGGGTTTTGTGTTCTAGACTGGGGGCAAGGTAGAGGTGATAGGATGGCTTTGTTTGGGTACCTGGTCATTGGCTTTGTGGTAGTACGTTGCATGAGCACCAGCGCCCCCTAGAGTCAACGTGGCAACATAATTATTGCCTGGAGGAAAAACAAGAATATTAATCTCAGTGACCTGACCAGTAAAAAACTCCTGGCTCTAACAGAGGGTGAGGTTGAGGCGGTGTGGGTCTCACCTGTGTATCTGCCCATTAGGGAGGTGACTGCTCCCTCCTCCCCAGGCCTCCGGTGGTAGACCAGCTCTCCTCCCAACGCCAGGGCTGGACTGATAGACTGGAGATAGTGAGCCACAATAATACCTGAGGGACAGCAACATCTTCATCAACATCATAGATGTTACAGTAGAGCACAAGAATGAAGGACTACTGTCTAAATAATAACCAGCCTGTTCACTCTGTTTATAGAGGCCATCACTACTTGTGATCAAAATGCCTGGGTAACGAGAGCATTATTGCTGTAAGTGATGAAGCTTCCACCAAAATGTGCTTGTAGGAGAGATGGGTCGTTTTGCAGCATCATGGACCACCAGTGAAGTCTTTGATGATGAGAAAACAATCCTACCAGAGCCGAGGAGGACGTCTGGGTTGCCCAGGGTAACAGCAGAGGTGAAGTTGTCGCCACGGTACTCCATGTCACACTGCCAGTTCACAAACTTGTGCTGCTGAGTCTGTTGAAATAACACACAGATTAATAAACATTAAGTTTAATATACATAAACTTTCTGATCCTGGTGTGGCCTTCCCCATCTCTTCACTGTGACATACCTGGATGGCTATTTTGGAGCGCACAGCGCTGGTGAGCTGGTGGATAACCTGGGCATTCAGACTACCAGTGTTGTCCATGTCTCCCACCATGACTGGGAAGGACTGGGGAGGAGGGGGGTTCAACACATACAACAATATTATTAGAGTATAATAATATTAGGGTAAAGTGGCTGAGGGATGTTTTCCAGACCAGACAAGTGACAGTTAGCTTACCTCAGCAGGTCCTGTCTGTTGAGTGCCCACGTAGGTGGCACCGAACCGGTAGCCAGATTCAGCCAAGGTGCTGAGAGTGACTGTATGACTGACCTGTAAAACAGATACAGCAGACATCCAATAAAGTGGAAAACAATATAGTATTCTGATCCATATGAAATAGGACAATCACCACCTTGTGCTTTACAGCCTTGAGGGTCAGATAGTTCCTTTTCATTCTATAATAGCTCGCACAGAATGCAGACTATAACGCTGGCTTTAACTTACTGCCTGTGGCTGCATCTAAAATATATTCCTCTAGCTCCACAACTGACCTGGAAGTGATTGCTCAGGCCCTTGTTGACCACCAGTCGCACTCCTTCCATCTGGATGGGGAACACCTCTGAAATGGCGTTAGAATCATAGATAGTTATCTGTCCCACTTTGGCGTCTATGAGAGCAAGGGCGGCACCATTGAGGCCATCTCCAATAATTCTGAGTTGGTAAACAAACTGAAAGGGTGCAATCTGCCACATGGAGTGAGTTGTTTGAACAGGTATAAAGGCATGGTTGGCGATTTACTGACACCTGCAGTAATGGAATGTTTGCTCACAAGTATAATTCATTGGCTGATCCCTCCTGATGACCTGGAAGGAATTACGTGATCCTTCCTTAACCCATAGCAAGTCCCACCCAGTTGACTGTTTCAAAATGGTGAAAGTCCTCAATGGTGCTGCCCATGCTAAAACAGGCTTTTGGACACTAGAGTTGTCCAAGTCTATAGTTAGAACAGAAACTGTTCAATGCAAACATCATCTACTTTTAACACAATCTAAAATATGGGCCAGAAAAAAATTAAAGTCTGAGGAAAAACACACCTCTCAAATAAATAATAGCGCATCAACAGAGCTGGTCCTCTGTAGCTCAGCTGGTAGAGCACGGCGCTTGTAACGCCAAGGTAGTGGGTTCGATCCCCGGGACCACACATACACAAAAATAAATGTATGCACGCATGACTGTAAGTCGCTTTGGATAAAAGTGTCTGCTAAATGGCATATTATTATTATCAAATCTGCCATGTCACTGCCCAGCCAATTCGAACAGGAAGGATGCACCTGTACAACTCTGATGATGTACCGCATAACTCATCATGACATGACTGTGTATGATCCTTACCTTTGCACTTGCGATGACACTCCTCATAGGTACCAGGGTTGGGGAGGGGGCTCCCTATCTCACCTGCTGGCTGACCGGGGGCAGGAACGGGAGAGATAGAGGGCATGGAGAACCCTGGGGGGACTGACACCAACCCAGAGGCCCCCTGGACACTAACACTGCCTAGGGCAGGGGGCGGAGGGGGGGAGCTGGCAGCCAACACACTGCCCATGCTGAAAAAGGATGAGAGAGAGAGAGACAGAAAAAGAGAAGGGGTGAGATACTTGAGACACAACGAAAGGAAAGCCTCCTTATGTTATGTAAATAGTTACTAGCTAGTGGCTAGTTATCCAACTCTATGCATTAACTGGGTCAAAGAGTAGCACAGCTAGGTAAAGGCCAAAGGGTATTTAAGCTACACATGTAGCTAGATAGCATATGCCCACCCATACCAACCACAATCACCTTTCGTTTTGGCCTTAAGTAACCATGTCTTATGTAACCATACCAAACAGTAAGATACTGTATTATACTTAACGGAGTGTCTCGGATTTACGAACAGAATAATAAGAAATGCTCTGAGACCTGGTTGACTTGACTGGCGGTCACTAACTGCGCTAACGTTAGCTTGCTAGCTAGCCAACGTTAGCTTGCTAATGTTGCTATCGATAACAATTGCAGCGCTGTACATGCAGACAAAACTGTAACATCATCAGCTCCCTGTAATAAAGACATCGTTTTTACAGTTGTCCGTTTCATGCAACTATCATTCAAATGTGTTAGCGAGCTACTCACGTTAACTGTTAGTGCGTGTCCGGCGTTAATTCTAGCTACACACCAGCAAAGTTGAACGACAACCTTCCGGTGCACGTTTAGACCCGCCCACCGTCCCCTATAAACCCGTGGATTGGGTACTGTAACTACAAACTCCTATATGTAGAACGTATATTATGGTATCTTGAACGTTTTCCCGATTGATCATTAACACCACATCTCTGACCTAGCAAATGAAATGTATACATATACCTAGTTTCAAGACAGGCCTATGCCAAATAGGTTATGCATACCTCCCACAATGTTAGCTGACCACTGATATAATTTGTAACTAGTCACTAATACATGCACATAAAAATGCACAATGTGTGATGAACCAATACACACACGAAAACTTACTAAAGACACAGGGATGGAGAATCAGCAGGACTTTATTTCATTCCTTCAGAGGTGCTGGCATTGACACAATTGGCACGAGAATAAACTTTGCTTAGCCATCCTCCTACCACTTTACAGCTCAGCTCAGTAGGTGACCTCTGCCAACACAAGACAACTACAAAAGGAGCATTACTCAAACCAAACGAGTTGGATAGAAATAAAAAGTCAAATCAACAAGTTTACCATATTCTTCTTATATCGGCACTGGAGTACCCCTGGCAAATGCTGCTTCACTTTCCCATTTTATAGCCTTGTCCCAAAGCTGTGGACGGCTGGTGTGCGAGATTAACCCATTAATAACGTTTAACACAAACACTTGACAATGCTCAAATCAAAAGTCCCATTTCAGTGTTCAAGTGCCTCAATTGAGGATAATTGACAATGGAATCAGTTATAAATAAACTCCAGCATTTACAGGGATACTCCAGAGCCAGACGTGGGGAAACAGTGCTCAGTATTGTAGGCTGTTTAAATAAGGGCGTACATGCATTACAATGGTCCCTGTTCTGCTGGTGCTAGACTCAATGCGGAGGCCAGCCATCTGCTACATCTCTGAAATGTTGAAGATTGTAGGATCTGTTAGGGTTGTCGCTATAAGACAAGATTGTATTTGGCAATATTTTATACTTTTAAAGTAGAACACTTGTACTTTGACCAATGAGAGTACTGCTACAATCTTCCCTAAACACAAAACCATTCCTCTGTCAGACTACCCAATATAGCTGTAAGAAAGAGGAAAAATACATTGCATAACAACTGAGAAAATATGACCATGAAATGCTGTGATTCCTCAACGACAATTGCCAGTATTGTCACTTCCTGTGTTACAGAGATTAGGGTCCCCCCACCCCGTGTGACCATTCCTGCTCCCTGGTGTCTCTGGAAAGCTACGGATAGATCTAGGGTCAGGTTTCCATCCCCAAATCCTAATATTAACCACTAGAAGGGATGCAAAATTGACCTTAGATCACTGAGGGGACTTTTGGGAAGTTGAGACAAAACAAGCACCGACTTGAGGTGAGAGCTAAAGATCACATTACCAGAGAAGTTCTTTTCGGAACAGAACTTACAACCTACTTTCTGGAGCTCTGGTTCACACAGACATATCCTTTCAGATCTACAGTATGAGCTGTGAGCGGAGTTTAGATTAAGGCACACAACTGAGTTAACGAGAGGAAGAGTGTGAGAGATCAACAGAAGAGTCAGAGCGATAGAATAAGATGACTGGCTTCAGCATGTCTAATTTGTTTAGGGGGGAGGGGGGGGGGGGGGTCGGTAAGTCAGCGTATCTAAATAAAATGATTGCCCTGTTGATACAGGCTCTTCTCTATGTCAGGTTCTATTGCCATCATCTCCTTGTCTAAGGGATCTGTTGCCCAAAGAGTTACGGGTCTGTCTGGTGCTATAGCCGACTAAGGAGGCTGTAAAATGCTAAACAAATAAACTAATCAACACTCATCATTGGACTCTTCTGTGTGCGTCTGTGACAAAACAAAATTATTCATGGAAGTGCCTTTCATGTATGACTGTAAAGTCACATTAGCACGAACACTAGTATTTCATTCTAGGCCCCACCGTATAGCACCATGACAGCTTTCCCCAGACAGCTGTCAAAGCAGAGAGGGTCCTTTTGGTTTTTCTCCTATCAACATGTTCAGCTTTGGTTTGGTTTCCTCGACAGTCATCTGCTCAGAAATAAGTCTACAGGAAGTGAACCTGACAAGCGAGGGCCTTTTCAACAGGGAATGATTACATGTGACCGTATAAGAAGCCACTACAGTGATACACTGACAGTACAGAAAGACCCCAGACGTAGAAAATTATTGACAGTTGGCAGGTTGGGTACATATCATGTTGGTTAAAAATGGCTGTAAACTGTGCCAAACAAACTGACCACTGCTGTAAACGTTTCCCCAAAAATAAGACAAAATAAAAAAAACAGATGCATCCTGTAGATTTTTTAAAATATTCAGTCAGAAACTAATCTGAATGTCTGTGAGCAGCAGGGGATGGTGTGACGAATGCCAGACGCCTCTTGTTCTCCTGGAAAAGAGAAGGCTCCAGTTAAGAACCAATGTAATCAAATTGCAAAAGCAGCAGCAAAGCCTATTCAACAATCCTATCCAGCAAGGACCTTTTATCAAGAGCTAGGCTGAACATGAATGAACAGTTTCTCAGTTCAGGCCCTAATGCCCCAAATTCCTTTGTTTTATGACCACTGACCAGCAAGGAGTCAAAGGACTCAACTGGTGAAATAAACAAGTGAAATAACTATCCAGTCCTTTCTATGAGTAGTGGGAGACCCCATCTCTGCATACGCGGTCAAAACCTCACCGTTTATGCTGCGCTTAACTCGCCGTCCTTGCCTCTGATCTCATCTTCGGCGTCTGGGTCGGCAGAGTGGAACTCTGCCACGTACAGGCCCTTGTCGATGCTGCCGGGGATGGGCTTAATGTCGGTCACCAGCTGGTCCTCGATGGACTTCAGGTTGAAGCGGTCCTCAGAGGTGATCAGGTTGATGGCCAGACCCAGGTGACCAAACCGCCCTGGAGAAGGAGAGGTGTTAAAATAGGCAACAGGCTTGTATTTTCAACGCTTTATTTAACCAGGAGAAAAGCAGATGACAGCTGGAGAAGGACATGATGCTTGAGTAGATCTGATTGGACAGCGTGATGAAAATAAAGTGAATGGTCTCACCTGATCTGCCGATGCGATGCAGGTACGTCTCAGCGTTCTTGGGGAAGTCAAAGTTGATCACTACGTTCACCGCTTGGATGTCAATTCCCCTGGTGAACAGATCTAAGCAGAGAGGCAAGAGAATAATTTAACAAATCAGTCTATCGGTTATAATTAACAATCAACCAAGCAATCATTCAATATAATATAATATGCCATTTAACAGACGCTTTTATACAAAGCGACTTACAGTCATGCGTGCATACATTTTTTTTGTGTATGGATGGTCCCGGGGATCGAACCCACTACCCTGGCATTACAAGCGCCGTGCTCTACCAGCTGAGCTACAGAGGACCAACTCAAGAGTAAAATATGTTACCTGTGCAGACCAAGTTCCTGCAGAGTCCGTTTCTGAAGTCATGGAACACACGGTTTCTGTACTCCTGTTTCAAAGGCAAAACCAGTGCAAGGGTTTGCAAAACATGACTACAGTGAGATCTACACACTGTCTAATGAGAAGGTATTCCACACTGTCTAAAGTGCAAGTGGCTGAGCTGACCTGCATCATCTTGGCGTGGATGTAGAAGCAGGAGTAGCCCAGCTGGGTGATCTTCTTGGCCAGCAGCTCAACCCTCTGGGTTGAGTTACAGAAGATGATGGACTGGTTGATCTGGAGCTGTTGGAGAACAAAAGACACACCGATGAGACAACGTACTCATTATGAATGAATGGATGACCCAGATGAAGGAAACATGGCTTCCTGCTCTCCCATTAGCCAATATCTCTACAATTGAAAGAGGTTTAGCTTTTCTGACTGTGTATGTAACGGACGAGTTATGGAACACAGGTTGCCAACCCACCTCAAGAGTTAGTCCATCTAGTAAAACATGAGGTGATATCTCTGGGAGCTAACAAGTCTTCAAGGCTCCTTCAAGGTTACTCATCAAACAGGTACAGTGCATTTGGAAAGTATTCAGACCACTTGACTTTTTCCACATTTTGTTACGTTACAGCCTTATTCTAAAATTGATTAAATTGTTGTTGTTCCCCCCCCCCTCAATACCCCATAATGACAAAGCAAAAACTGGGTTTTTAGAAATGTTAGCAAATTCATATGTAAAAAAGAAAAGAAAAAAGAAATACCACATTTATATAAGTATTCAGACCCTTTACTCAGTACTTTGTTGAAGCACTTTTGGCAGCGATTACAACCTCAAGTCTTCTTGGGTATGACGCTACAAGCTTGGCACACCTGTATTTGGGGAGTTTCTCCCAATTCTCTGCAGATCCTCTGAAGCTCTGTCAGGTTGGACGGGGAGCGTCACTGCACAGCTATTTTCAGGTCACTCCAAAGATGTTCGATCTGGTTCTGGCTGGGCCACTCAAGGACATTGAGACTTGTCCCAAAGCCACTCCTGCATTGTCTTAGCTGTGTTCTCAGAGTCATTGTCCTGTTGGAAGGTGAACCTTCGCCCCCAGTCTGCGGTCCTGAGTACTCTGGAGCAGGTTTTCATCAAGGATCTCTGTACTTTGCTCCGTTCATCTTTCCCCTGATCCTGACTAGTCTCCCAGTCCCTGCCGCTGAAAAACATCCCCACAGCATGATGCTGCCACCACCATACTTCACCGTAGGGATGGTGCCAGGTTTCCTCCAGACGTGACGCTTGGCATTCTGGCCAAATAGTTCAATCTTGGTTTCATCAGACCAGAGTCTTTAGGTGCCTTTTGGCAAACTCCATCTCCATAGAGGAATTCTGGAGCTCTGTCAGAGTGACCATCGGGTTCTTGGTCACCTCCCTGACCAAGGCCCTTCTCCCCCGATTGCCCAGTTTGGCAGGGCGGCCAGCTCTAGGAAGAGTCTTGGTGGTTTCAATCTTCTCCATTTAAGAATGATTGAGGCCACTGTTCTTGGAGACCTTCAATGCTGCAGAATTTCTTTGGTACCCTTCCCCAGATCTGTGTCTTGACACAATCCTGTCTCGGAGCTCGACTGACAATTCCTTCGACCTCATGGCTTGGTTTTTGCTCTGACATGCACTGTCAACTGTGCAACCTTATATAGACAGGTGTGTGTGTGTCTTTCCAATCAATTGAATTTACCACAGGTGGACGCCAATCAAGTTTTAGAAACATCTCAAGGATGATCAATGGAAACAGGATGCACTTGAGCCCAATTTCGAGTCTCATGGCAAAAGGTCTGAATACTTATGTAAATAAAAAAAATTCTAAAAACCAGTTTTCACTTTGTCATTATGGGGTATTGTGTGTAGATTGATGAGGATAAACAAATATATATCAATTTTAGAATAAGGCTGTATGGTAACAAAATGTGGAAAAAGTAAAGGGGTCTGAATACTTTCCGAATGCACTGTATGTAGCCCAACAAACTACCTCCACAGCTCTAGAGACAGACTCACCCTGGAGAAGAGGGTGTTGAGGCAGTGGACTTTCTGCCTCTCAGTGACGTAGGCATAGTACTGGGTGATGCCCTTCAGTGTCAGTTCATCCATCAGGTTGATCTCATAGGGCTTTGAAAGGTGCTTTGCCTGGAGAGAGGGACAGTGGGAAACAGATAGCAATTGGAATAAAGACAATTCTGTCATCAACATGTAATTCAGACTCCTTTCTCTCATTGAACCTCCATGCACATCTCCCACTTTGTCTCTCCAACCACCCCCTTGGTCTCCCCCTGTTCTCACACTCTCTAGCCACCAGTCACTAAGGCAAGTCCTCTCACCATGAACTTTTGCACACTGATGGGGAAGGTGGCAGAGTAGAGTAGGATCTGACGACCCTTAGCCAGGAAGCTGATGATGTCTTCGATCAGGACCACAAAGTCCTGAGACAGCAGCTTGTCTGCCTGGAGAGGGAGAGAGTGTCAGGACACATTCGTTGATGACCCAATTAAGTGCAGCCTCAGTACATGAACTGATATGTTCATACAGAGCAAGTGGCAAAGAGGGGCTACTTTCACTTGGCTTATTAAACCATTATTCCAGTAGCAAAACAAAATGAGCAACTACGTAGTCTTTCACAAAAAGGATACTTTGCATATTTCATAACATATGCTGCTTTAATATAATATATGCTGCTTTAATAAAACAACAAGCGACGCTCACCTCATCCATCACCATCATCTGGACTTTATCCACTTTGGCCACGCCCTTCTTTATCAGGTCCAGGATCCTGCCTGGTGTGGCTATCACCACATGCACTGGGGGGGGAGAGAAAAGAGTGAAAATGTGCATCTTTCCCTTTTAAGACTATTTGTTACGCATTTAGATAAATGGTCTCCGATACAGGTACGATACGTTTTAGTTTGAAACTATTCAGTGCGATTCGAGGAACGATGCGATGCACTAACATTTGTTGCATTACACATTAATTTTCCATTCTAAATTAAAATCTGCTGGAGCTCATGAGCTGGGCCTCTCTGAGCTGGATCTGTCGGAGCGGACTTCTGTGTGTAAATTATGTATAGGTCTATGGTGTATGTAGGCACCTGATCTGAGCCATAAGGAAAACTGGGCATAAGGGAAATCACCATCACCCACTAATGAATGTCATTTTTGCAGATTAAGTGTTAGAGCTAGTAATGTATAAATATTTAACTTTAAAAAATCTGCTATGACATAGCCAATGAATATATAGCACATCTTTGGATTTCACCCCCGTCTCATAAATCGGATGGTTTAGACCCCTCAAACTTGTAAACTTAATTCCACTGCATTTTTTCATTATTCCTTCTAATCAGGGACTGATTTAGACCTGCGATACCAGGTGTGTGCAATTAATGATCAGGTAGAACAGAAAACCAGCAGGCTCTGGACCTCGTAGGGGTAAGAGTTGAATACTGGTTAGACCATTTGGAAGTTGCCGGACTCGGAATGAGCTCGTCTTCTTCTCTAGCTTTGACCATGTAGTACAGCTAGCAAAAGTGATTTCGGTCCTCGTTATGAAATTATCAACTTTACCCTATATCTAAAAATGACTACCAAAACTATTGTTGATAGTAAACCTGAACAATATAAATCAAATCGAATGTACGCCACGATCAGCTTTTGATAAAAATAACCTAGCAAACTACATTGGTTGTCACTCAACTAATAAAGGCTAATATTGCACAAGCCATTTTACAAACATTTGAATGCTGAAGGTGACGCGCAGATATGCCTGATCCGGAATAGACCTACCCATCGTTGGTCAGCGTGCACAGCTGCACACAGGGCGCAGTGTGACTAGGCTACTGATATTGACTGGGGTTGCTTGGCATGCAAAATGACATCTAGATCAATGACTGTCAACATAATTACATGCTTAGCTCAACACTGAAGGAGAGGACGCAATTGTCAATAAAGATGAGTTTTTTTCAGAATGTAGAAAGTAATTTGAGCAACAACAAAAAAAGTGATTTGGCGATTCGTAACGTTTGAATCGATTTTCTGACGATGCATGCTACATTTGGATCGGGGTCCCGCGGATCAATGCACTCATATCTTAAACTTTTGAATCAGGGACCGATCGTTACAGCGGACCAAAGAACTCATACACCATATATATACACAAAAGTATGTAGACACCACTTAAAATTAGTGGATTCGGCTATTTCAGCCACAGCCGTTGCTGGCCGGTGTATAAAATCGAGCACACCGCCATGCAATCTCCATAGACAAACATTGACAGTAGAATGGCCTTATTGAAGAGCTCAGTGACTTGCAATGTGGCACCGTCATAGGATGCCACCTTTCCAACAAGTCAGTTCGTCAAATTTCTGCCTTGCTAGAGCTGCCCCGGTCAACTGTAAGTGCTGTTATTGTGAAGTGGAAACATCTAGGAGCAACAATTGCTCAGCCACGAAGTGGTAGGCCACACAAGCTCACAGAACAGGACCGCCGAGTGCTGAAGCGCATAATAATCGTCTATCCTCGGTTGCAACACTCATTATGGAGTTCCAAACTGCCTTGGAGCAACGTCAGCACAAGAACTGTTCGTCGGGAACTTCATGAAATGGGTTTCCATGGCCGAGCAGCCGCATACAAGCCAACGATCACCATGCGCAATGCCAAGCGCCGGCTGGAGTGGTGTAAAGCTCGCCGCCAATGGACTCTGGAGCAGTGGAAACGCGTTCTCTGGAGTGATGAAACAAGCTTCACCATCTGGCAGTCCGAGGGACAAATCTGGGTTTGGCGGATGCCAGGAGAACGCTACCTGCCCCAAGGGGGACCAACTCCATATTAATGCCCATGATTTTGGAATGAGATGTTTGACGAGCAGGTGTCCACATACTTTTGGTCATGTATTGTATCTTAAACATTTGAATCGGGGACCGATCATTACAGCCCTAGTAAGTACAGTACATAAAAGCTACATAATGAGGAATTACACAATGTGCTGTTGCGTAACACACGGGCAAGTCTCTTGATCGATAGCCAAACTGGATTTAAAGTTAAAGTAACAAAGTTCAGTGTCAGTTACGCTAGCAAACAATATCCATAATGTCTGTAGAGCTATGATCGATCAGCTGCAATTCTTCACACATTGGTTATGCCACTACACTACAGCCACTCTATAACCCTTTCGACTGCCCGTCCCCTGTGGCTGAGTGGTAGTAGTAGTTACCGGTCTCGTCCAGACGCATGATGTCGTCCCTCAGGTTGGTGCCTCCCGTGGTGGCCATGACCTTAACCCCGCCCATGTGCTTGCTCACCTGGATGCTGATCTGGCTCACCTGCAGGGCCAACTCTCGTGTAGGAACCATCACCATGGCTGCAGAGAGGGAGATAGGAGAGGAAATGGAGAGAGAAATTAAGGATAGAGCAGAGAAAAAGGGGTTTGGGGAAAGAGGGACAACAGAAAATAAAATATCCACAAATCAGTTGGAATAAATAACCAATAACTAGAGAAAATTAAAAATCTCAATTTCACTGACAGGTGATGAGCTCAGGCACTGGCTTAACTGAATGTAATTTATCCAACTCACTAAACTCAAGTGGCCTAGACAGATTATGAATGTGTGGCATGCTGTTCCCTTGTGGTCCAGCTCCATTACAGCACAGTGTGTGTGGGCTTTAGGTGTGTGATAGTGGGTCGGTCCATATGTCAGAGATTACGTGTCCCACTAGGCGCACTGGGCCGTAGTACTGTCATCTCCATACACTGAATGTGTGCTTACTTGTGCATCAATCTAGTGAATTGTTCAGGCAACTACATAGGGGTATTCACCAGTGATTACGTCACAATAGGCCAAATTAATCATAAAACATTAAGCACAGATTTCAGATGGACTTTGTACCAAAATTGATTAAAACAAGCAAATGAGACTACTTGGAATGGTGGTGAAGGGGCATTGAGTAGCAGCTGGTGCAGTTCTCACCCTGTATGTGGTCCTTCTTCAGGTCTATCCTCTCCAGGAGAGGAATGAGGTAGGCTCCGCTTTTCCCGGTGCCGTTCTTAGCCCGGGCCAGGATGTCCCTGCCTGACAGAGCAATGGGGATGCTCTCCTCCTGGGGACAGACACACAGGATGGTGAGACATAGACACAGTCCCACAAACATGAGCAAACACTAAACACACAATCAACAAAGTTCCAAGATAGTCATGGACAGAGAAGCAGAGGGAAGTTACCTGAACAGGAGACGGTTTCTCCCAGCCCATCTCAAAGATCCCCATCAGTAGTTCCCGCTTCAGGCAGTAGTCCTCAAACTCATTCCCCTTGGTCGATGTCACATCCTGGGGAAAGAGTAGACGGTCAAGGTTGAAGCTAGGGTTATTGATTGGTGGACTTAAATTAGTCTGCTTTATTAAACTGTGAATGTGGCACTAGGACTTACTGATGTTCTAAATCGGCAGTCTTTCTGTGGAAGCTGCAGGCACTTCTTCCAGTCATCGCCAAACCGGATGCCCCCACTGCCCTGGGGAATGTTACCACCCTTCTGGGGGACACCTGGTTGTGGGGCAGTTGCCAGGGATCCTGTCGTTAGTCCAACTGGCTTGAGCGGTCCTCTAAACTGCCCGTTGGGCTTGTTCAGTCCCATGATGGATGTTGGGTTCTCCGTTCTTGCTGTAGACATGGCTTAGAGAGCTTTTCCTTCACAGTCTGCCAATTCCTTAGTCACTCACAGTGTATAGCTAAACTTTTTTTTCCTTTCTTCAACTTTTGATCAACGTTTCCTTAGATCTTGTTTTCCCACTATTGGAACTAATGTCCTGGTGTTAATTAGTTCACACAAAAAATAAACAAACCTTGTTTTCAGGATTTCTAATTTAAAGAATATATGTATACACTTATACGTACAGACCTCTTGAAAAGAAGAGTCTGGCGTATGAAAATGGTATATTTACAAGACGACGCTCCCCAAAAAGGGAGAAATTTGCATTTATATGAATAAATAGATCATATATCCGCTCAAAACATAAACCTATGTGAACGTGTTTCAGAATTCAACAGAGTTCAAACATCTAAAGTAAATGATCCTGAAGTAGTCTTATTCCTGGTGAAAATAGCTTTTTTTCTGAAGTCTCTTTTCTTTTCTCTGTATTCAACAACCTGTTAAGTTTCTAATATTGTTTCTCTGTTCAAATATCTTTTAAGCTGTTTTCCTGGACTGAAGTGGTCGTACGTTTCTTTGTTAGAGTCTCAAGTGCTTTTAGTCTTTTACATTCAAACAGACCGGTACGGTCCTCTGATTCACATGGACTATTCCTATGAGTCTTTCAACTTGGTCTGGTATGAAGCAAAAATTTTGCTCTTGGCAACAAAAAAAAAAATGACTTATACAAAACACTGAGGGAAATAGTTCAAACCCTATATGCTGTTCACTTGGACAGTCACAACGTCAATGTGTGTTCTGCTGTTGTGCTCTTTCAGTTGTTCTCTTCTTTTGCTGTGGTAGATGTGGAGCTGATACACTCCAGGTTACCTGCCTGAAAGCAACAATACATCATAAGGACAAAAGCACCACATAAATGAAAACGTGTGCCTGTGCCACTATTGACTGTAGCTAATACTAAAGGAAATTGAGATTACAGGTCTAAATTAATGAAACCACTAAATAGGACTGTACTTGAAAAAGGTAGAACATGTTTATTTCCAGATAGACTCTGGATTATTTCACGTTAACGTTTAAACTTCAGCATTTGGGTTTTAACGTGTAACTAGCTAACTGGACAGATTAGCAAGGTATTTAGCTAGCTAGTTTACGTGGTAAAAATGGTCTAAATAATAAGTGTAGTTAGGTAGTTGCCAAGTGCAGTGATCTGGGGCAAAAAGCAAAGCAGGATAACTTTTAACAAGATCAAAAACATACTAAATTACGAGCAAAACACTACGTTAGTTAGCTAGTTAGGACTGAGCTCAACAAAATAGTTTAGTTAACGTTACGTTAGTTCTAAGTAAGTGATCAGTGTACTCATGAGACAATTAACAATTTGAGCAGCCAACATAGACCCACAATTGGGTTTACCAGCAAACGTTAGTTAGCTAACTGATGATTGGTTGTGTGACCACACTAACGGTAGGCAAACTTTACGTGGCTAACTAACTAGTACCTAGTGGCATTAAATGCCCGGTAAAGCAGGTTAGCTAAGCTACCGTAACTAACTAGGGATGTGACGTTAGTTAGCTAGTCAACTAACGTTAGCTAGCTAACTGTTAGCTGTGACAACGACGTGTTAAACGAAGTTATTTTGGCTGAGTTAGTTTGACTGACAACTTTGATGCTAACAGTAACTTCACGACACAAGTTAGAGTTGAGGCTGACGATTTAGATAAAGACAGTCGACAGATTCTAGAAAGTAAAAAAATAAACTAGCTAGCACGTTTGGTTAGCCAACATTGCTGGTTAGCTAGCTAGCTACATTAACTACGCGTAGGCTGACTGGTCGACTCTCCTTCTTCAAACATAACGTACTAGCCTAGGCAGCCGAGTAGCGCCCATGCACTATCGGCTACTTCACACAAATACAACATTTTACCTTAATGTTCATCGGACGTCTTCTCTCGTTAACTTAATTAAAGCAAATTTTCCAAGTATTATGATACTGTTTGTGTTTCGTGAAACCCACCGACTTGTCTCTCTTTTGTCTCTTCTTTTTAAAAAATGACAATTCAACATGGCCGCGCGCTCGCCTTTAGCTGGTTGTCTCTTTCGTTTTCCTAAGGGGTCGTCACTAGTTACCACAGCCACAAAGTCATAAACCCCGCCCATGTATACAATTTATCATCTTAAAATGTGATTTTAACCTGTTAACCGTATGCCTAACCTTAAAAAGCTCATTTTAATGCATTTATATAGCCAATTTTGACTTTGTGGCTGTGGTAACTAATGGAACTATTCCTTAGTCTGGCTGCGCAGGTACATGAACTATCCAATCAGCGTGTCCTGTTTCGAACTCAAATTGGTCAGTGCTATCTAGATTCCTTGGGACTTCCCTACCGTAAACCCTAAACCGCTTGCTACCCAGGCGAAACAGTTCGGTGGAGTTCGTGCATATATTATGACGACATTTTGAGAAGTTAGTTTTGGACTTTGGGTGAGGTTTTTTTCGGCTGTTCGGGCACACGACATTCTTTCTGGAGGCAAGCCGAAATTCGGAGCCGAAGTCTACGCCCCTTTGTCGGTGATTGGTCAACAGTAGTCAATATAGTCTTTGTTGTTATTCAACTAGAGACGACTCGTTTTCATGCACATTTTTTCATTGAAAAATACTGCACCAAACATCTTAGTTAGATGTAAAATTACGCGACTAAGATCTCTTCGGTAAACATGTCAAAATTAATGGCAGATTTCTTGAGTTATGTTAGATTAATTCTAACTATTTTGAGGAAGTGTAACTGGCTACGGCGTCTCAAAATGGAAAAACAGTACTATTGCCGCTTTTTTTGTCGTTTTTTAAGCGAAGGTCTTTTAAGGGAGAATGCGAGCACACTCGGTTCGGCTAGCCGAGTTCGGCTAGACGCCAGCAGAACTTAAGCATGCTGACGCCTTTAACACCTACCCTAACCCTTAGCTTAACCATTTTACATTTAAACTTCAATGGGCTAGGGACGTCCCAAGGATTCTGCATAGCACATACCTTCAACTAATGAAGGTAGGTAAGGCAACAACATATCACACTCATTGCAAGTAAAACTTAATAAAAAAACAACAACAGCTAAATCAATACTAGTAATAAATGACGCACGTTAGTACAATAATGGTGGGTGTTGCTAAGAAATAGGTTTTATTTGAAGCATGATACATTCCAGAAATATTAGGATATAATTTATATGTAACATATTTTAAATCCGTTTCACAGGGGAAATTTCACAGGGAAAAGCTTTTTCAATCTCATAAAACATACAACCAGTATTATGCAGAGTGTGTGTTTTAGGACATAATTACAATCAGTAATTCAATCAGTTAGTTATGATTATCAATAAATATTGGATATGTTATCACATACTGAAGCAGGATAAGAGGACTGTGCTATCAATACTGGCATATCATAGTTAATAGACTACAATAGGCCTAATCTGTCCCAGGATGTCATTTAGGTTGACAATATGTGGGCAAGATGTTTACCATAAATATAGAACATAATACAATTAAATGAATCTATATAACATAATGACCATGGGCATACTGATTAAATAAAAAATACAATATTTACCATATTGGAATTGATCAAATATATGCTAATCTGGCCTAGATCTGATCTTTCTTACTCTGTGGCACATGGGCCTTCATCACGGTTGTTTGGGTTTGAAGATAAGTTCTGTGGTGACCATTTGGGACAGGGCAGGGAGTTGGTAAAACGCAGACTGGAGATATCTGGAGAAAATAAATATGATCAGCATTATAAGTGGTGTGTAGGAAAAAACTATGAACAAAAACGTAAATAATGTCTCTGATTCAACTTTATGAAATTAAACGTTATCGAATGTTGGCCATTGATAAACATACAAATAAATTGCATCTGGATTTGATTGCTCACCTTGAATGGTGATGAGGAAGAAAATGTTGCCTCCCTTGAGGAATTCTCTATGCTTCAGGTTCGTCAAGGTTAGGAACTTTAAGAAGCCAATGGCAGGGTTTACGTAGAAGGACTCATCACCCCTGTTTTCTAGCGTTCCGACTTTACGGGGATTGTTCCAGAAATCATGGTCTGCAAAATGGAGGAATACCTAGCATCATACACATGCAAGGAGTTGGGGGCTGATTCATAATATAGAATGATTTGCATTCAGTCATATGATTCATAAGCATGGCCATTTATGTTTGCCATTGTCTCTGAATGGTTTGTTTGTAAATGTGATCAAAGTTAGGCTGGGTATTGCAAGAAAAATATATTGGAAATGAGCTGTGCCTTACTATAATCGATTGTGTTTTGTACACACTCGTATTGAATGTTTGAATTTCTCTCACCGTCCTGAAGTGAGGGTTCAGTGGTAATGCTGATTTGCTTGGACATGCGTTGCTGGATGTGGGGATTCTGGTCCAGCAGTTGAATCGTCACTTGTCGATGGGGGCAAGGCCACTGGAGTTGGTCATCATACTTTCCTGAGACTAAGCGCACATAAACTCCAAACAACATTTCACGAAGATAAACGGCAATCTGGTAGGCATAGCCTTCTGGGGAGTAGTATCTGGGGCTGTACACAACGGTGTTAAAGTCACTGGTGGTTAAAAGATTCTCAAAGTCTCTAATCTGCCAGGTGTGATGGGGGCATTCTGTCTCTGACAGATTGATGTCATCGATGGAAAACCCGCCTGTAGACTGTCCTGCTCCTTTACGCACCTCAAACTCAAACTGGAAGGTTTTGGTGCCATTCAGGGGCACGTGGTAGGGCATCCAGTGAGATCCTGGGGAACCTTCAGAGAGAGACACTAGAGATGAAACAAATAATTCTAGCAATTAATTTTCCAAGTGGTTTATTCACCTTCTCATCATCCTAACCTGTGATCTGTCCCATGAGGCGGAGAGTTCCTTTAGAGTCCCTCTCATCACGGTATTCTCTGATCCAGATGTTGAGCTGGTCTAACTCGTTACCACTGTGGTAGTAGTAGAACTGTAGACACTGGACACTGCACTTCCTGCTGGGAGTCATCTCCCTGCTCTCCAGCCAGGCTGTGTCCCCCTCCTGGCCTGACACTGTGCTGGCATGCATGAAGAAACCAGTACCTGGGAAAAGTAGGGTGAGCATTTTTAACAATTGTCTGATGACTTTGATATTTGTATCTAATGGTCCTACAGCACAAGTTCAGTTTACTGCCTGTATTAACAGCATTTTCATGAAGGAGTCAACTGTTGGGAAAGTGTGAGCTGTACTACAGCGTTAAATCTCACCGTCTGTCTTCCCCAGGTTGGTGAAATCAGAATAGGGCCCCCCAATGACAGTCTTCATTCTTTTCCATCCACCTACCAAACTCTTGGTGCAGCGACTCATCCCACACAATCTCTGGTTGTCGAAGTTGCAATGTTCCATAAATGAAATAGATTTTTCTACAGGAGGAAAACAGAAAGGAGGAGAAGAATATACATGTTCTTCAACTTGGACATGCAGTACAGTAGACCTGCTTGGTTTCATGACACACGCTTACTGCATCCATATAGCTTGTTCAGCATCAAGGCATCTTGTGGGCTCATTTCAAGGCGTTGTCCAATAATTTTTTGGTACTCAGGTTGCTTAGTTATGATGGTAGGTCCCTCTCCAATGCTGAAGGCTCTCTCACTGTAATGTAGCACCGAGGTGTAGTCATACGGGAAACCCAGGGTGGTCGAATAATGGGGAGAAACTTTCACAAAGTTCTTCTCATGACCTGTAGACAAGGGGTGGATTCATGACACTTAATTACTGCTTTAGTTTACAACCTCAAATTTCTTGAAATGAAAGTCTTGAAAAACAGCCTATACACTCATGATAATAAATAACTATAATTTACTTTCACGTACAACATTTTGCTAACATTGTGAAGACAACATAATGTATATAAAGTGAATTGAATAACAAAAAATGCATAATACGTACACCTTATTGTTACAATTTATAACTGAAAAAACGCTGAAGAAAATGTGAACAAACCACGTCTTATATTTTTCCAAACAATGGTCACATATTCATCCCTGTCATATCTGGACTGTTCATGCCAGATTCCCAGAGCGTGTAGAAACTCATGCTCCACAATGGCAATATGATCACAGTAATTTCCAATGGAAAGAGGCTGTCCATACTTGGAAGATCTCCCTACGTGGGAGGAACACCTACATTAAAAGAAAGCAAGGAGACACAAAAATGAACCTGTATCAATATCAAGCAAGTCAGATATCTTCAGTAAAAAGGGACACTGTATGATCAGGCAAGGCAAAAATGATCTTACCCTCTGTTCTTCTGGACTGAAATGAAGTGATACTCAGAGCCTCTGGGCTTGAATTCGACGCATGATTTTAGCCTGAACTGCTCAAAGGCCCGCAGAATGATCCCTTTAGCATTCAAATCTGAGTTCATATAGAAAACACAGAGTAAAGTGATGGCAAATTAGGGCCTTTGGGGGAAGGATCCATCACTTATCCAACCTTTAATTATCAACCTGGTGGGAAGGACTTCACTCAGTATAGGAACAGATTACATGCGCACAACCACTGTTTCTGAGCAGATGCTGGATGCAGAATAAAATGTTCAGTAAATAGTCAAAAGAGACTCTGCAATCAATGCTCCCATGTGGTTTATTGGAGACAATGTTTTGGCCACTTAGGTTTTCATTAGCTCTCCATTTACAAAGAACAAGTAAACGTTCTGTATATAGGCATATGACATCCCTCAAGTGACAGGTATAATCTAAGGTGTGATGTTACTTGGGGATGTCTGTCCATATATGGACTTTTAAATGGAGACCTGAAGAACATTTTTACTCACCAAGGCTTTCTTCTAGCACATAGGGGACGGGAAGGTCCCATAGTTTGTCCTTATTCAAAACGGCATTCCTGGGAACCCTTTGTTTATGCGGAGGCTACATGATTTGAATACACCAGAAATAGTTAATGACAGTGAAAGAGTACATCTGAAGCCAGCAGAACGTTCATCAAAATTAGTAATCTTTTAAAGGGTGTACTTACCTCGATTATATCACCCTCGCGTAAGTCTAAGTCTGGAAAATATATGCAGTAAATTATTATTCACTATGGATCAAGGTAAAACAAAGTCTAAAATAATATTTCAGTACATACTGACAACAATCAACCTAAGTCGCATAACTCAGCTCAACCTACCCATGTTTATTCTGTTGATGTCCAAGTCGAAATCCTCAATATCTTGAAAATTAACAAAATAGACAATTAAGTTTGAAATACAAAATTATTAGTAATTGTTAGTATCCATTGTAAAATAAAGGATATTATATAAAACAATTTGTATTTGAATGTAGATTAAAAGCAACACAGTTTTCCAAAAGTGTAAATCTAAAACAAATGGTGTCAATCCTGTATAGGCCAATACAAAACCTTTGGTATGGACTACTCAAACTCCATAGTGCATTTATTTATTTTCCCTGGTTATTATATTAATAAAAATTATGTATGGATAGAGTATACAAACTCACCTCTGAAAATTGCTTGAGACTTAGGATGAAGAACAAAATATGATTTTGTAGCAATTTCGGGTAAATAAATAACTTAACCATTAACCAAATATTTCTGATCATGTCTTTGTAATTTGAAAATGTAATAACATGTTTGTATCAATATAAAATTGGTATTCACAGTTCAATCTCTTACCTGAGACAAAGGTATGAAGACCACCACTAGGAAAATATAAATACACATTCTCCTATGGATAGGAAACATATGTCCTTGCTATGGTCAAGTTACCTACAATTCGAAATACTATGCAATAACACGAACACCAAACCAAATCTTGTCATGTGAAAAGAAAGTTGTAAATCATAAGACAAATGTCAAATCTTGTATTTCTTCCTTTCTCTGTGTCTTTATACTAGTGTATGTCCAGGTATATCCAGGTATTGCACAGGATCAAGACTTGAAGTGAAGTGACTCAAAACTTGGAACTTTTACCCTCTCTTTATTAACATAGTTTTTCCTTGCAGGCCTGTGAGTTAGAATTGCAAACAACTATTCATCACAAACACAATTATCATACTGTTAAATAACATTTATTTGCACAAGGTAAAAACGGTGTACCTTGAACAAACATGACATCTTCTTCATTGCTCAAAGCAAATCATCTAGGAGTATGATGTGTGGAAGTAAGAAAGAGGTCAAGTGTGGGAATCAATGGCCGGGTAATAACTGTAGTAATTATAATAGCTTTAATTACTGAAAAACAATAAGTAATTGCACTTAAGAACCATGCGATATTAGGTGTTCCTAATGTTTTGTACGCTCAGTGTATATACAGCATGTATATACTGTATAAATAATTGTTTTGACTTTTCATGAACTAACACTCACACTTCACTTTTTCCCCCTTACTAGCTCTGACTTTACTGATAGCTACTTTATTGAGGGAAAAGGTACTTACTATGACTGATATGTGGTTGTCCCACCAGCTATCTTAAGATGAATGCACTAACTGTAAGTCACTCTGGATAAGAGCAACAGAGTACATATCCTTTACCAGTGTGACATGGAAAATATAGAGGGAGAAACTCAGTGAACGGCCCCATAACTTGTCAAGGACAATCCAAATATGACCTCATTTGTGTGATGCAAAAAGTACATTTTAGTTAAATATTTACATGTAATATACAAAAGTTAAAACATTTTGTTGTAAATTGTTCACTACATTTTATTGTATGTCATATGTAAAATATACAAATCACCCAATTCCTAGCTTTTGCAATCCCATAGGAAGACTTATTATTTTACTTACTTAGTATATTGGAATCATTGGTTGTGAGTTGTTGATTATTTGTTACAGTGGGGAAAAAAAGTATTTAGTCAGCCACCAATTGTGCAAGTTCTCCCACTTAAAAAGATGAGAGAGGCCTGTAATTTTCATCATAGGTACACGTCAACTATGACAGACACATGGAGAGAAAAAAATCCAGAAAATCACATTGTAGGATTTTTAATGAATTTATTTGCAAATTATGGTGGAAAATAAATATTTGGTCACCTACAAACAAGCAAGATTTCTGGCTCTCACAGACCTGTAACTTCTTCTTTAAGAGGCTCCTCTGTCCTCCACTCGTTACCTGTATTAATGGCACCTGTTTGAACTTGTTATCAGTATAAAAGACACCTGTCCACAACCTCAAACAGTCACACTCCAAACTCCACTATGGCCAAGACCAAAGAGCTGTCAAAGGACACCAGAAACAAAATTGTAGACCTGCACCAGGCTGGGAAGACTGAATCTGCAATAGGTAAGCAGCTTGGTTTGAAGAAATCAACTGTGGGAGCAATTATTAGGAAATGGAAGACATACAAGACCACTGATAATCTCCCTCGATCTGGGGCTCCACGCAAGATCTCACCCCGTGGGGTCAAAATGATCACAAGAACGGTGAGCAAAAATCCCAGAACCACACGGGGGGACCTGCAGAGAGCTGGGACCAAAGTAACAAAGCCTACCATCAGTAACACACTACGCCGCCAGGGACTCAAATCCTTCAGTGGCAGACGTGTCCCCCTGCTTAAGCCAGTACATGTCCAGGCCCGTCTGAAGTTTGCTAGAGTGCATTTGGGTGATCCAGAAGAGGATTGGGAGAATGTCATATGGTCAGATGAAACCAAAATAGAACTTTTTGGTAAAAACTCAACTCGTCATGTTTGGAGGACAAAGAATGCTGAGTTGCATCCAAAGAACGCCATACCTACTGTGAAGCATGGGGGTGGAAACATCATGCTTTGGGGCTGTTTTTCTGCAAAGGGACCAGGACGACTGATTTGTGTAAAGTAAAGAATGAATGGGGCCATGTATCGTGAGATTTTGAGTGAAAACCTCCTTCCATCAGCAAGGGCATTGAAGATTAAACGTGGCTGGGTCTTTCAGCATGACAATGATCCCAAACACACCGCCCGGGCAACGAAGGAGTGGCTTCGTAAGAAGCATTTCAAGGTCCTGGAGTGGCCTAGCCAGTATCCAGATCTCAACCCCATAGAAAATCTTTGGAGGGAGTTTAAAGTCTGTGTTGCCCAGCGACAGCCCCAAAACATCACTGCTCTAGAGGAGATCTGCATGGAGGAATGGGCCACACACCAGCAACAGTGTGTGAAAACCTTGTGAAGACTTACAGAAAACGTTTGACCTGTGTCATTGCCAACAAAGGGTATATAACAAAATATTGAGAAACTTTTGTTATTGACCAAATACTTATTTTCCACCATAATTTGCAAATAAATTCATTAAAAATCCTACAATGTGATTTTCTAGATTTTTTTTCCTCATTTTGTCTGTCATAGTTGACGTGTACCTATGATGAAAATTACAGGCCTCTTTCATATTTTTAAGTGGGAGAACTTGCACAATTGGTGGCTGACTAAATACTTTTTTTCCCCACTGTATAATTCCATTACATCATTTGTTTATTAAATCAGTATGACAAAGTTTGGCCCTGACTATAATGCTTACCATCAAACTAACACTACCGTTTCAAAGTAAATCTAAAATAGGATTATCTCATGAGTACATTTCTTTAGCAAAGCTATTGTAATTTCCATCAGGATGACATTAGGGTTGGTAATATACAGTGAGGGAAAAAAGTATTTGATCCCCTGCTGATTTTGTACGTTTGCCCACTGACAAATAAATTATCAGTCTATAATTTTAATGGTAGGTTTATTTGAACAGTGAGAGACAGAATAACAAAAAAAAATCCAGAAAAACGCATGTCAAAAATTTTATAAACTGATTTGCATTTTAATGAGGGAAATAAGTATTTGACCCCCTCTCAATCAGAAAGATTTCTGGCTCCCAGGTGTCTTTTATACAGGTAACGAGCTGAGATTAGGAGCACACTGTTAAAGGGAATGCTCCTAATCTCAGATTGTTAACTGTATAAAAGACACCTGTCCACAGAAGCAATCAATCAATCAGATTCCAAACTCTCCACCATGGCCAAGACCAAAGAGCTCTCCAAGGATGTCAGGGACAAGATTGTAGACCTACACAAGGCTGGAATGGGCTACAAGACCATCGCCAAGCAGCTTGGTGAGAAGGTGACAACAGTTGGTGCGATTATTCGCAAATGGAAGAAACACAAAATACTGTCAATCTCCCTCGGCCTGGGGCTCCATGCAAGATCTCACCTCGTGGAGTTGCAACGATCATGAGAACGGTGAGGAATCAGCCCAGAACTACACAGGAGGATATTGTCAATGATCTCAAGGCAGCTGGGACCATAGTCACCAAGAAAACAATTGGTAACACACTACGCCGTGAAGGACTGAAATCCTGCAGCGCCCGCAAGGTCCCCCTGCTCAAGAAAGCACATATACAGGCCCGTCTGAAGTTTGCTAATGAACATCTGAATGGTTCAGAGGAGAACTGGGTGAAAGTGTTGTGGTCAGATGAGACCAAAATCGAGCTCTTTGGCATCAACTCAACTCGCCGTGTTTGGAGGAGGAGGAATGCTGCCCATGAACCCAAGAACACCATCCCCACGGTCAAACATGGAGGTGAAAACATTATGCTTTGGGGGTGTTTTTCTGCTAAGGGGACAGGACAACTTCACTGCATCAAAGGGACGATGGACGGGGCCATGTGCCGTCAAATCTTGGGTGAGAACCTCCTTCCCTCAGCCAGGGCATTGAAAATGGATCGTGGATGGGTATTCCAGCATGACAATGACACGAAACACACGGCTAAGGCAACAAAGGAGTGGCTCAAGAAGAAGCACATTAAGGTCCTGGAGTGGCCTAGCCAGTCTTCAGACCTTAATCCCATAGAAAATCGGTGGAGGGAGCTGAAGGTTCGAGTTGCCAAACGTCAGCCTCGAAACCTTAATGACTTGGAGAAGATCTGCAAAGAGGAGTGGAACAAAATCCCTCCTGAGATGTGTGCAAACATGGTGGCCAACTACAAGAAACATCTGACCTCTGTGATTGCCAACAAGGGTTTTGCCACCAAGTACTAAGTCATGTTTTGCAGAGGGGTCAAATACTTATTTCCCTCATTAAAATGCAAATCAATTTATAGCATTTTTTACATGCGTTTTTCTGGATTTTGTTGTTGTTATTCTGTCTCTCACTGTTCAAATAAACCTACCATTAAAATTATAGACTGATCATGTCTTTGTCAGTAGGCAAACGTACAAAATCAGCAGGGGATCAAATACTTTTTTCCCTCACTGTACAAGGCACAGACATTTACCATACATTAATATCATCTCTCTGGTAAATCATCGTAGGTCATAAAGCTTCATAGAGACCTCTCTCTCTCTGGTAAATCATTGTAGGTAATCAGGCTTCGTAGACTGTTGTTAGCTATATGTTTAGGTTCTAATATCGTTCAATGACTCAACCACAACATAAGAGCCATAACGATGATCGCCGAGGAAGACACCAGTCCAGAGGAGAAGTTAAAAAGGCTGGAAGAAAAAGGACAGAAATATCAACCTTTCACTAAATCAATGAGTCATTATAAATGCTTTTTAAGGGGCAATCTGCATTTCAAACAATAACAAATTAGACACCCCGCCACTGGTTTTGGTAAAATGCTGAGGGATGGGGCTGGAGAAATGTAACCACTCTCAAATTCATAGACAGAGCTATGGATGCAAGGACTGACCATACATGATATCAAAATTATAGTTTTAACCATGCTTTGAAGCTACACAGTGTTTACAAACAATGTAGGTTTCTGGTGGGATATGACAGTTGAACTAAGCTCCTGAGGCATTTAAGTTATATTCTTAAAGACGTCCTCCAGCTATTTAGAAGAAAAAAAAACGTTTACTGTTTAAAGTGACGTCCCATGTATAAATACAGTAAAGTATACACACTAAAGGCTAAAAAAAATTGTTTTTTTTAGACACAACTGCAAACTTCAAGGAGTAGGGCATTCAAGGAGTTGGTCTGATGGGAATCTTTGATGTCATCAGCCTCCCCGTTGCTTGATGAACAATTAAAGAGTAATAGAGAACAAAAGAGGATAGGCAATTTACCTGGACCACCTATTGAGATGAGCCTTTTGTTATGTAAATCAGGTTTTAAATGCAGTGAAAATGAGACTAGAGTGCCACTTTAAAGGGGCAATCAGCAGTTGTTACATCCATTTTTGGACTTATACATTTATATGTAACCATTTGATTCTTGACGAATATAACTTATAAATGCCTCATGAGCTTAGTTCAACAGTTGTACCCTATCAACCCAAAATATAAGCTTGTTTTACTGCAATGTTTATAAACAAAGTAAATGTAAACAAACAATATATAGCCTCAAAACATTGTTGAAACTATAATTTTGATATTATGTATGGTCAGCCCTTGCATCCATAGCTCTGTCTATGAATTTGAGTGTTACATTTCTCCAGCCCCCATCCCTCAGCTTTTTTTTTTTGTCATCGGCGCCCGGGGAGAAGTTGTTGTTGGGGGTTAATTAAAAAAACCCATTGTTAGTAATTTAGCAGACGCTCTTATCCAGAGCGACTTACAGTTAGTGAGTGCATACATTTTTTCATACTGGCCCCCCGTGGGAATCAAACCCACAACCCTGGCGTTGCAAGCGCCATGCTATACCAACTGAGCTACAGGAGGCCATAATATCTCCAGGAGGGATAAGTACAGTATACTTTTTGTCTTTATCTGTTGTTGTTTAGTACTGTCTTTTTGCTACCTAGGGCCATCTACTTTAAGTGCACATCAACCAGGATTAATTAACAGGCAGGGCAATGTGTGACTGTTGTTGTTTTTCGAAATCAGTGGCTGTATTGGAGGGGGAGTGGTTTCTCCTCTTCTAGGCAATCAGCAATGAGTACCGAGAGGTGTCCTCTTCACCTTTGCAAGACAATTAGTACTTCAGTCCCCTTTTTCTCAGCGGCGGTCTCGTCGCTAAACTAAGACCGTCGCCAAAACAAAGGCGCTTCTGCCGAGTTGTTCGAGGAAGAATCCACACCACTCTAGTATCTTACCTAGTTATTTTCAGATGATCTCATTTTGCAGCTTTGGCAACTACAGTGGGGAGAACAAGTATTTGATACACTGCCGATTTTGCTGGTTTTCCTACTTACAAAAATCCAGAAAATCACATTGTATGATTTTTAAGTAATTAATTTGCATTTTATTGCATGACATAAGTATTTGATCACCTACCAACCAGTAAGAATTCCGGCTCTCACAGACCTGTTAGTTTTTCTTTAAGAAGCCCTCCTGTTCTCCACTCGTTACCTGTATTAACTGCACCTGTTTGAACTCGTTACCTGTATAAAAGACACCTGTCCACACACTCAATCAAACAGACTCCAACCTCTCCACAATGGCCAAGACCAGAGAGCTGTGTAAGGACATCAGGGATAAAATTGTAGACCTGCACAAGGCTGGGATGGGCTACAGGACAAAAGGCAAGCAGCTTGGTGAGAAGGTAACAACTGTTGGTGCAACTATTAGAAAATGGAAGAAGTTCAAGATGACGGTCAATCACCCTCGGTCTGGGGCTCCATGCAAGATCTCACCTCGTGGGGCATCAATGATCATGAGGAAGGTGAGGGATCAGCCCAGAACTACACGGCAGGACCTGGTCAATGACCTGAAGAGAGCTGGGACCACAGTCTCAAAGAAAACCATTAGTAACACACTACGCCGTCATGGATTAAAATCCTGCAGTGCACGCAAGGTCCCCCTGCTCAAACCAGCGCATTTCCAGGCCCGTCTGAAGTTTGCCAATGACCATCTGGATGATCCAGAGGAGGAATGGGAGAAGGTCATGTGGTCTGATGAGACAAAAATAGAGCTTTTTGGTCTAAACTCCACTCGCCGTGTTTGGAGGAAGAAGAAGGATGAGTACAACCCCAAGAACACCATCCCAACCGTGAAGCATGGAGGTGGAAACATCATTCTTTGGGGATGCTTTTCTGCAAAGGGGACAGGACGACTGCACCGTATTGAGGGGAGGATGGATGGGGCCATGTATCGCGAGATCTTGGCCAACAACCTCCTTCCCTCAGTAAGAGCATTGAAGATGGGTCGTGGCTGGGTCTTCCAGCATGACAACGACCTGAAAAACACAGCCAGGGCAACTAAGGAGTGGCTCCGTAAGAAGCATCTCAAGGTCCTGGAGTAGCCTAGCCAGTCTCCAGACCTGAACCCAATAGAAAATCTTTGGAGGGAGCTGAAAGTCCGTATTGCCCAGCGACAGCCCCGAAACCTGAAGGATCTGGAGAAGGTCTGTATGGAGGAGTGGGCCAAAATCCCTGCTGCAGTGTGTGCAAACCTGGTCAAGACCTACAGGAAACATATGATCTCTGTAATTGCAAACAAAGGTTACTGTACCAAATATTAAGTTCTGCTTTTCTGATGTATCAAATACTTATGTCATGCAATAAAATGCAAATTAATTACTTAATCAATGTGATTTTCTGGATTTTTGTTTTAGATTCTGTCTCTCACAGTTGAAGTGTACCTATGATAAAAATTACAGACCTCTACATGCTTTGTAAGTAGGAAAACCTGCAAAATCGGCAGTGTATCAAATACTTGTTCTCCCCACTGTATGTGTGTGTTTTCTATACCTGTTCGCTGCTCTCCCTGTAGGCTTTACAGACACTCCCCAGCCCCTTGGCTGCAACCCTTCTAATTTAGTGTACCCTGCGCGCACACTCATGTGGAATACCTGGTCTCTGGCAGCTTTTGGAACTGCCGATCTTAGGTCAAGAACGCTGAGTTCATTGACTTTTTGGCCCTGACGGAGACACAGATTCCCCCCAGAGAACACTGCAACTCCAGCTACTCTCTTATTTTTCTTTTCTTATTTTACCAGGTAAGTTGACTGAGAACACGTTCTCATTCACAGCAATGACCTGGGGAATAGTTACAGGGGAGAGGAGGAGGGATGAATGAGCCAATTGGAAGCTAGGGATGATTAGATGGCCATGATGGTATGAGGGCCAGATTGGGAATTTAGCCAGGACTCCGAGGTTAACACCCCTACTCTTACGATAAGTGCCATTGGATAGTGACCACAGAGAGTCAGGACACCCGTTTAACGTCCCATCCGAAAGACGGCACCCTACACAGGGTAATGTCCCCAATCACTGCCCTGAGGTATTGGGATATACACATTTCTTTAGTGCCTCCTACTGGCCCTCCAACACCACCTCCAGCAGCATCTGGTCTCCCATGCAGGACCAACCCTGCTTAGCTTCAGAGGCAAGCCAGCAGTGGGATGCAGGGTGGTGTGCTGCTGGCCATGCTGCTCTTCATCTGACTACGTTTTCTCTCATAGTGCGAGAGCAGCTGGTCGTCGTGGTGGTGCCACAGGGCTACTAATTTCTCTTTTCTCACTCTCACCTGTCCATCTCCTCATTTGAATTCCATGCTGTCACTGTCACTTTTCCACTCAAGCTTAACATCGTTGTCATCTATCGCCCACCAGGTGTCCTTAGAGAGTTCCTCAATGAGCTTGACACCTTGATAAGCTAATTTCCTGACGATGGCTCATCACTGTTCGTACTTCGCGACTCGTACTTCGCGTCTTCAGCCTTGGATTCATTTCTTTCCAACTCTCTCTTTCCCATCCTTGCATCTTTTAAGCTTTCTCAATCCCCTCCCACTCACAAGGCAGGCAATATGCTTGACCTCATCTTTACTAGAGGTTGCTCACCTACTAATCTCACTGCAACACCCTTCTAGGTCTCTGATCACTACTTTGTTTCCTTTTGTCTCCCTTTCCTCCAACTCTAGCCACTCAGCCCCTACCCAGATGGTCATACGCTGTCTCAATCTTCGCTCTCTGTCTCCCACTACTCTCTCCTCTTCTATCCTATCATCCTTCCTGTCTCCTGATTCTGCCTCTTCGACCCTACTCTCCTCCCTTTCCGCATCCTATGACTCGCACTGTCCTCTTTCTTTCAGGCCGGCTCGGCCCTCCCCCCCTGCTCTGTGAATGAGTGACTCATTGCGAGCTTACAGGACAGGGATGCGGGCAGCTGAGCGAAAATGGAGGAAAACTAAACTTCTGGAGGACCTATCATCCTTTCACTCCCTCCTCTCTACCTTCTCTTCCCCTGTATCCACTGCTAAAGTCACTTTCTATCACTCTAAATTTAAAGCTTCTGCCTCTAACCCTAAGAAACTCTTTCCACCTTCTCCTCCCTCCTTAATCCTCCACTCCCTCCTCCTCCTCCTCCATCTATGCAGACAACTTTGTCAACCACTTTGAAAAGAAGGTTGATGACATTCACTCCTCATTCACTCAGCCTATTAAGTCCACTGGTCCCACTCACACAGAACTACACTACGCCTTGACCTCTTTCTCCCCTCTCTCTCAAGATGAAATCCTGCGACTAGTGAGGTCCGGCCGCCCGACAACCTGCCTGCTCGACCCCATTCCCTTCTCCAGACCATCTCTGAAGACCTTTTCCCATTCCTCACTTCCCTCATCAACTTAACCCTGACCACTGGCTGCGTCCCCTCTGACTTCAAAATGGCCCTCCTCAAGAAACCAACACCAACACTTGAAACCAACACTCAAAACTACAGACCGGTATCCCTTCTTTTTTTCTTTCTTTTTTTTGTGCATTTTTTCTTTTTTTTTTAGGGGGGTGGGGGGGGGGGGGGGGGGGGGGTGGATCAGCTTAATATTGCAGATAGATTGTAACTTCTATCAATGTAATTGTCTGCATCACTTCCAATCCCCCATGTTTTTTATATATATACTCCCCTTTATTACTTTTCAACCCCGCCATCCTTTCCCTACTTGGAGTAAATTAGTGAACAACAATGCCCAGGCCTCTACTTCCGATCTATACTTACTATCTACACCTTATGGACAGAGTTAATTTTACAATAATTATATTATATATATATACTTTTTTTTTTTTTTGCTCCTGAACTACTTCTTCTCTCAACCTCTCCGATCATTTTCATGATGTCCATCCGGTTTGCTTCTATATGTCATATCTTTCTAACTGTGCTCTTTCCCAAAAGCTCCCAACATACAACCTACAGTGGGGGGAAAAAGTATTTAGTCAGCCACCAATTGTGCAAGTTCTCCCACTTAAAAAGATGAGAGAGGCCTGTAATTTTCATCATAGGTACACGTCAACTATGACAGACAAAATGAGACATTGTAGGATTTGTAATGAATTTATTTGCAAATGATGGTGGAAAATAAGTATTTGGTCAATAACAAAAGTTTCTCAATACTTTGTTATATACCCTTTGTTGGCAATGACACAGGTCAAATGTTTTCTGTAAGTCTTCACAAGGTTTTCACACACTGTTGCTGGTATTTTGGCCCATTCCTCCATGCAGATCTCCTCTACAGCAGTGATGTTTTGGGGCTGTCGCTGGGCAACACAGACTTTCAACTCCCTCCAAAGATTTTCTATGGGGTTGAGATCTGGAGACTGGCTAGGCCATTCCAGGACCTTGAAATGCTTCTTACGAAGCCACTCCTTCGTTGCCCGGGCGGTGTGTTTGGGATCATTGTCATGCTGAAAGACCCAGCCACGTTTAATCTTCAATGCCCTTGCTGATGGAAGGAGGTTTTCACTCAAAATCTCACGATACATGGCCCCATTCATTCTTTCCTTTACACGGATCAGTCGTCCTGGTCCCTTTGCAGAAAAACAGCCCCAAAGCATGATGTTTCCACCCCCATGCTTCACAGTAGGTATGGTGTTCTTTGGATGCAACTCAGCATTCTTTGTCCTCCAAACACGACGAGTTGAGTTTTTACCAAAAAGTTCTATTTTGGTTTCATCTGACCATATGACATTCTCCCAATCCTCTTCTGGATCATCCAAATGCACTCTAGCAAACTTCAGACGGGCCTGGACATGTACTGGCTTAAGCAGGGGGACACGTCTGGCACTGCAGGATTTGAGTCCCTGGCGGCGTAGTGTGTTACTGATGGTAGGCTTTTTTACTTTGGTCCCAGCTCTCTGCAGGTCATTCACTAGGTCCCCCCGTGTGGTTCTGGGATTTTTGCTCACCGTTCTTGTGATCATTTTGACCCCACGGGGTGAGATCTTGCGTGGAGCCCCAGATCGAGGGAGATTATCAGTGGTCTTGTATGTCTTCCATTTCCTAATAATTGCTCCCACAGTTGATTTCTTCAAACCAAGCTGCTTACCTATTGCAGATTCAGTCTTCCCAGCCTGGTGCAGGTCTACAATTTTGTTTCTGGTGTCCTTTGACAGCTCTTTGGTCTTGGCCATAGTGGAGTTTGGAGTGTGACTGTTTGAGGTTGTGCACAGATGTCTTTTATACTGATAACAAGTTCAAACAGGTGCCATTAATACAGGCAACAAGTGGAGGACAGAGGGGCATCTTAAAGAAGAAGTTACAGGTCTGTGAGAGCCAGAAATCTTGCTTGTTTGTAGGTGACCAAATACTTATTTTCCACCATAATTTGCAAATAAATTCATAAAAAATCCTACAATGTCATTTTCAGATTTTTTTTCTCCTCAATTTGTCTGTCATAGTTGACGTGTACCTATGATGAAAATTACAGGCCTCTCTCATCTTTTTAAGTGGGAGAACTTGCACAATTGGTGGCTGACTAAATACTTTTTCCCCCCACTGTATATACTTATTATGGACACAGTATGCTTACATTATTAGCTATCTTTGTTATTATTTGTTGTTATTTGTTATTAGTCCCATCCTTCAACTCTATTCAATACCTCCCATCTATCTCTTAACACCATCCATATAGGATTTCTATTTGCCATATACAGTGGGGGAAAAAAGTATTTAGTCAGCCACCAATTGTGCAAGTTCTCCCACTTAAAAAGATGAGAGAGGCCTGTAATTTTCATCATAGGTACACGTCAACTATGACAGACAAAATGAGAAATACAATTCCAGAAAATCACATAGCAGGATTTTTAATGAATTTATTTGCAAATTATGGTGGAAAATAAGTATTTGGTCAATAACAAAAGTTTCTCAATACTTTGTTATAAACCCTTTGTTGGCAATGACACAGGTCAAACGTTTTCTGTAAGTCTTCACAAGGTTTTCACACACTGTTGCTGGTATTTTGGCCCATTCCTCCATGCAGATCTCCTCTAGAGCAGTGATGTTTTGGGGCTGTCGCTGGGCAACACGGACTTTCAACTCCCTCCAAAGATTTTCTATGGGGTTGAGATCTGGAGACTGGCTAGGCCACTCCAGGACCTTGAAATGCTTCTTACGAAGCCACTCCTTCGTTGCCCGGGCGGTGTGTTTGGGATCATTGTCATGCTGAAAGACCCAGCCACGTTTCATCTTCAATGCCCTTGCTGATGGAAGGAGGTTTTCACTCAAAATCTCACGATACATGGCCCCATTCATTCTTTCCTTTACACGGATCAGTCGTCCTGGTCCCTTTGCAGAAAAACAGCCCCAAAGCATGATGTTTCCACCCCCATGCTTCACAGTAGGTATGGTGCAACTCAGCATTCTTTGTCCTCCAAACACGACGAGTTGAGTTTTTACCTAAAAGTTCTATTTTGGTTTCATCTGACCATATGACATTCTCCCAATCCTCTTCTGGATCATCCAAATGCACTCTAGCAAACTTCAGACGGGCCTGGACATGTACTGGCTTAAGCAGGGGGACACGTCTGGCACTGCAGGATTTGAGTCCCTGGCGGCGTAGTGTGTTACTGATGGTAGGCTTTGTTACTTTGGTCCCAGCTCTCTGCAGGTCATTCACTAGGTCCCCCCGTGTGGTTCTGGGATTTTTGCTCACCATTCTTGTGATCATTTTGACCCCACGGGGTGAGATCTTGCGTGGAGCCCCAGATCGAGGGAGATTATCAGTGGTCTTGTATGTCTTCCATTTCCTAATAATTGCTCCCACAGTTGATTTCTTCAAACCAAGCTGCTTACCTATTGCAGATTCAGTCTTCCCAGCCTGGTGCAGGTCTACAATTTTGTTTCTGGTGTCCTTTGACAGCTCTTTGGTCTTGGCCATAGTGGAGTTTGGAGTGTGACTGTTTGAGGTTGTGGACAGGTGTCTTTTATACTGATAACAAGTTCAAACAGGTGCCATTAATACAGGTAACGAGTGGAGGACAGAGGAGCCTCTTAAAGAAGAAGTTACAGGTCTGTGAGAGCCAGAAATCTTGCTTGTTTGTAGGTGACCAAATACTTATTTTCCACCATCATTTGCAAATAAATTCATTAAAAATCCTACAATGTGATTTTCTGGATTTTTTTTCCTCAATTTGTCTGTCATAGTTGACGTGTACCTATGATGAAAATTACAGGCCTCTCTCATCTTTTTAAGTGGGAGAACTTGCACAATTGGTGGCTGACTAAATACTTTTTTTCCCCACTGTATATTTCAACCGTACTGTGATGTTTTATAAAAGTTCTGAACCTTTCTATTCTCATTGCTTCTACAGATTGTGAATTAAAAATAAACATTTTTGCTAAAAGTATTATTATATTATTGATTGATTTGACCATGACTTTTCAGATCACCCAGTAATGCTATCTGCAAGGTTAGCTCCAGGTAAATATTGCAATCCTTTAGCCATTCCTGGACCTGTGTCCAAAAACAAGCTACAAATGGACAGAACCAAAACAAATGATCTAATGATTCTGTCTCTTCACAGCAAAATCTGCAGAGCTGGGAAGATTGTATCCCCCATATAAATAACATTCTATTGGTAGCAAGAATTTTATATAATAATTTAAATTGAAAGATTCTAATTTTTTAATCCGGTGTCGTTTTGCGCGTCAGTTCATAAACACTATGTCATGGGATCGGTACGTCAAAGATCTCTTCCCAACTATTTTGCAATCTATATGGGACGGCTGTCAATCCTTTGGTCCTTAAGTGAAACTGATATACTTTTTTATTTATCACAGTTTTCCTTAACCAATTATGTTCTTTAATGCAAGGCCGACAGACAAGTTCCTTACTTTCTCCCCCTTCCACTTTCCTCTTCCACTTTTGCGGTATGGCTGCAATTATTTTGTTGTAATTTTGGGTAGAGCAGACATTTCCATATGTTTTTGTTAGCTGCATGTGCGACATAACTCCACCAGTCCTACCGATGATATCATTTACGAAGATTATACCTTTTTTAAACATTCTGTCAAAAAATAAAGGTTTTTTGTCAATTAGTATATTTGAATTGAACCACAATATTTGTTGCATTATTTGTTCTGTCGTTTCTGGAGGATTAAATTGAAATTGCAACCAACTTTCTATGGCTTGTTTTAGAAATAGTGATATTTGGGAGATGATTTCCTTTTCAAATAACTGCAAATGAGTTGTTGTAATCTGAATAAAGGGAAAAAGGCCTTTCTTGAACATTGGGTGAAACAATCTTACTAATTTGCTTGAGAACCAGTTCAGGTTTAAGTATAACTTTTGTATGACTGAAGCTATCCCTTCTTTCTTTTTCTTTCCAAAACACTTGAGCATGCTGTCTCTGACCAACTCTCTCGCTATCTCTCTCAGAATGATCTTCTTGACTCTAACCAGTCAGGCTTCAAGACTGGTCACTCAAATGAGACTGCTCTTCTCTGTGTCACAGAGGCTCTGCACTGCCAAAGCTGACTCTCTCTCCTCTGTTCTCATCCTCCTAGATCTATCCACTGCCTTCGACACCATGAACCATCAGATCCTCCTCTCCACCCTCTCAGGGCTGAGCGTCTCGGGCTCTGCACACTGTTGGATTGCATCCTACCTGGTAGGCCGCTCCTACCAGGTGACGTGGAGAGGTTCTGTGTCTGAACCACGTAGTCTCACTACTGGTGTCCCCCAGGGTTTGGTTCTAGGCCCTCTCCTCTTCTCTCTATACACCAAATCACTCGGCTCCGTCATATCCTCACATGGCCACTCCTATAATTGCAATGCGGATGACACTCAAATACTTTTCTACTTCAGCCCTTCTGACACCCAGGTGGCGACACGCATCTCTGCGTGCCTGGCAGATATCTCAGCTTGGATGTCGGCCCAACACCTCAAGCTCAACCTCGAAAAGACAAAGCTGCTCTTCCTCCCAGGGAAGGCCTGCCCACTCCAAGACCTCTCCATCACAGTTGACAACTCCACGGTGTCCCCCTCCCAGAGTGCAAAGAACCTTGGCATGACCCTGGACAACACCCTGTCGTTCTCTGCAAACAAAGCAGTGACTCGCTCCTGCAGATTCATGCTCTACAACATCCATAGAGTGCGACCCTACCTCACACAGAAAGCGTGCAGGTCTGAATCCAGGCACTTGTTTGGACTACTGCAACTCACTGTTGGCTGGGCTCCCCGCTTGTGCCATCAAACCCCTGCAACTTATCCAGAATGCTGAAGCCCGCCTGGTGTTCAACCTTCCCAAGTCACCCCGCTCCTCCACACATTCCACTGGCTTCCAGTTGAAGCTCGCATCCTCTACAAGACCATGGTACTTGCCTACGGAGCAGCAAGATGAACTGCCCCTCCCTACCTTCAAGCTATACTCAAACCCTACACCCCAACCCGAGCATTCTGTTCTGTCACCTCTGGTCTCTTGGCCCTCCCACCCCTACGGGAGCTGCCAGCTCCAACTCAGCCAGGTCCAAGTTATTCTCTGTCCTGGCACCCCAATAGTGGAACCAGCTTCCCCCTGAAGCTACGACAGAAGAGTCCCTGCCCATCTTCCGAAAACATCTGAAACCCTACCTCTTCAAAGCCTACAGTATCTTAAATAATCCCACAGATTAATCCCAAACGGTCCATTATAAATCGCAATCTGGGTCAGGTGGGCATGATTTTGGAAGTTTGTTCTATTGCCAACATGACTAGCTAAGTTATAAAATACTATCTTAAAGTGTTAGGCTTTCACAAGGCAATTCACAGAAACAGATGGTGCGCATAGAAAGGAGTCATGACTGCATTCAGGTGTGTGTGCTGCGGTGAATTTTCTTCACAATAAACAAACATCGGCTCTTTCTGTTAAGAACAACCCAGGGTATGATGCCATGTCACCTTGCAACTGTACATCAAACATGGTGATCATAAACTTTGACACTGTATATGACATGAGTTTTATGATTTGGAAATGTGAATTACACATTTGGACTTTATGGGTGTTTGACATCAAAGCAGTATTTATTATAATCCCCATCTTTCAAAATACATTGAGTCATCTTAATTTACAGCATTTCCCTCACTCAGACAACAAAACATTTGCAAAATGTGCCCAATTACGGGGAGGGATGGGGGCAACTTCTTGTTGCGCACAGTGCTCAAATTCAGAACAGCTGTCAGTGAAAACTCATATAGTGCTGTGAAGTGCAGAGCCAGAGCTCTGACGTCATGTATAGCATGTTACTACGTTCCAATTTAGCCGCATATCAGTGGCCAAATCTGCCATTTTCAACCCGTATACGGGTACGAGTGTAAAGGGTTACTGAATCAATGGGTATATATCATTAAGTCCAAATATGGATGTAGCAACTGCAGATTGCCCCTTTAAATGATGATCAATTATTATAATGCTTTTCAAAGATTGTACATGCTGGAATCCTCATTTATGTATGTACACCACTTATAGTTGACTTATGCTTCATCTATGATCATGAAAAATAAGAGAACACAGAAAAACAAAAAGCACACATTATTATGTTGAAGGGGTGATAAACCCAGACCTCAATAAATAGTTCAAGGCTTACTGTCGGATGTGGTCTGCAATTTATGCAACATCCACAGAATATTACTTTTGTGTTAAAAATACAACAATTATTACACATATAAGGCTCATTTGAGTCTGCGATTAGAAAGATTGTACCTGGCTGAATATGGACCCTCCTCCTGCTTGCTGGGCAACAGGGTGAAGTCCTGTGGGACAGGGGAGTGAGTTGTTACCAGCATACTGGAGATATCTGGAGACAAAACAACAAATGATCATAGTGTATTTGTTTTGTTCTGGTAATTTTGAAATTGTAAATGAAACAAATTATAAATTACATAAGAAACAAAGATTCTGGGATTTCTTTACTGAGAGTTGGTGCAAAATATCAATCCAAAATAACTGCTGAAGATTTAGTTTATTTATCCCATCACCATGACCACTCTTTGAAAGAAAAAGTTATTATTTATGTTAAAACAATGATTCTTAATGTTATGTAAATGTTTTATAAATCCTTTTTCCTTTAATTGTTTTATTTATCATTTAGCTGGTTTTGATTTTAACACAACATTTTATGAATAACCCCACATAAACTGTAAGTATAATCTGATTTTAATAGCTGACCTTGCATGGAGGTGAGGAGGAAGATGGCTCCACCATTGAGGAAGCCTTTGTCCTTGATGTCCTTAAAGGACATAAAATAGCCGTAGCCCCATCCGTTGGTCGCGTAGATTGATTCATTGCCCTCTTGTTTGTAAAAGGTTCCATTTTTGCGAGGGTTGTCCATTTTCTGTAAAATCATGTAAACACACATAATGAATGCAGAAAGTAAATACTTAAGGTTGTTTATGATGATATAATATGTTCATTTGAAACTGCACAGAAATTATCTCATGGGAATACAATTTCCTTCAAATAATGTAAAGCTGTTTGACTCACTATAGTCAATCTGTTCAGGATCAGTTGAGATGCTATTCTGCTTGGACATACGTAGCTGGATGTTTGGGTTCTGATCCATCAGCAGAAACGTTATCTGTCTCCATGGGCAGGGCCACTGGAGCTGGTCATCATATTTACCAGACAAGAGGCGCGCATAGACTCCAATATAACTTGATCGCAGAACAACCAACAGCTGATAGGCATAACCGTCTCTTGAGTAGTGTCTTGGACTGAATAGCCAGGTGTTTTTGCAACATTCTCAAAGTCTCTAATCTGCCAGGTGTGATGGGGGCAGTCTGTCTCTGACAGATTGATGTCATCGATGGAAAACCCACCTGTAGACTGTCCTGCTCCTTTACGCACCTCAAACTCCACCTGGAAGGTTTTGGTGGCATTCAGAGGCATGTGGTGAAGCTGCCAGTAAGATGCTGGTAGGCCTGTGAAGAAGAGAGAGACTTTATGATTTCACACCAGACAGGGTGAAGATTTACCCAATATTGACGTGGCGTCTTGTAAATTCATTTGGACACATCAAATCAATGCCCATATTTTTCCATTCTCTCATTTCTTAGGAGGATCGCTTTCAAGAATGTTTCTCTCTGTAACCTTGAGCCAGTATCTTACAATTGGACACAGCTATATATCAACTACATCTCCCTATGTAAAAAAAACCCATATAATTTACGATGAGATCATATGTTCAGGGACTAGATGACATCATCACCTGTTATCTGGCCCATGAGTCGGGGAGTTCCTTTGGGGTTGTCGTCATCATCATACTCTCTGATCCAGATGTTGAGTAGGTCCTGGTCGCCCCCACTGTAGTAGTAAAAGAACTGCAGGCATTGAAACTGCCTCCGTGGTGTCTTCCTCACGCTCTCCATTGTGGCCCTGTCTCCCTCTTTACCAGTAGCTGTACTGTAGTGCATGAAGAAGCCACCATCTGTAAAACAGTATACATGGAAGATGACTGTAAAGATACACTACCTTCCTCCCTCTGTGTAAATACTTCCATGAAAATGTATATATACATATTATTTAAAGGGACAATCCATAGTTGCTACATCCATTTTTGGACTTATAAATTAATGATATGTACCCATTGATTCTTGAAGAATATAACTTATAAATGCCTCATGAGCTTATGAGAGTGGGCACATTTCTCCAGCCCCATCCCTCAGCTTTTTACCGAAACGGGTGTGGAGGACGCTTTGTTATTGTTTCAACTGCTGAATGCCGCTTTAATAAATGGTTTATAAAGGTCATATAAGTTGATAAGAAACTTCTACAAGTACATCTTCTGATTTTTGTTATAGTATCTCTGCAATGCTAAAGCTTATCTGTCCTTGACTGAGTACGGTAACTCACCCCTCTCAGTGGTTGACATGTTAGTAGCAGAAGTAGGGGCAGTCTCTGTAAAAATAACAAATGAATAATATATTGAGCAAAATATGTACAGTGAGGGAAAAAAGTATTTGATCCCCTGCTGATTTTGTACGTTTGCCCACTGACAAAAATGATCAGTCTATAATTTTAATGGTAGGTTTATTTGAACAGTGAGAGACAGAATAACAACAAAAAAATCCAGAAAAATGCATGTCAAAAATGTTATAAATTGATTTGCATTTTAATGAGGGAAATAAGTATTTGACCCCCTCTCAATCAGAAAGATTTCTGGCTCCCAGGTGTCTTTTATACAGGTAACGAGCTGAGATTAGGAGCTCACTCTTAAAGGGAGTGCTCTTAATCTCAGCTTGTTACCTGTATAAAAGACACCTGTCCACAGAAGCAATCAATCACTCAGATTCCAAACTCTCCACCATGGCCAAGACCAAAGAGCTCTCCAAGGATGTCAGGGACAAGATTGTAGACCTACACAAGGCTGGAATGGGCTACAAGACCATCGCCAAGCAGCTTGGTGAGAAGGTGACAACAGTTGGTGCGATTATTCACAAATGGAAGAAACACAAAATAACTGTCAATCTCCTTCGGCCTGGGGCTCCATGCAAGATCTCACCTCGTGGAGTTGCAATGATCATGAGAACAGTGAGGAATCAGCCCAGAACTACACGGGAGGATCTTGTCAATGATCTCAAGGCAGCTGGGACCATAGTCACCAAGAAAACAATTGGTAACACACTACGCCGTGAAGGACTGAAATCCTGCAACGCCCGCAAGGTCCCCCTGCTCAAGAAAGCACATATACAGGCCCGTCTGAAGTTTGCCAATTAACATCTGAATGATTCAGAGGAGAACTGGGTGAAAGTGTTGTGGTCAGATGAGACCAAAATGGAGCTCTTTGGCATCAACTCAACTCGCCGTGTTTGGAGGAGGAGGAATGCTGCCTATGACCCCAAGAACACCATCCCCACCGTCAAACATGGAGGTGGAAACATTATGCTTTGGGGGTGTTTTTCTGCTAAGGGGACAGGACAACTTCACCGCATCAAAGGGACGATGGACGGGGCCATGTACCGTCAAATCTTGGGTGAGAACCTCCTTCCCTCAGCCAGGGCATTGAAAATGGGTCGTGGATGGGTATTCCAGCATGACAATGACCCAAAACACACGGCCAAGGCAACAAAGGAGTGGCTCAAGAAGAAGCACATTAAGGTCCTGGAGTGGCCTAGCCAGTCTCCAGACCTTAATCCCATAGAAAATCGGTGGAGGGAGCTGAAGGTTCGAGTTGCCAAACATCAGCCTCGAAACCTTAATGACTTGGAGAAGATCTGCAAAGAGGAGTGGGACAAAATCCCTCCTGAGATGTGTGCAAACCTGGTGGCCAACTACAAGAAACGTCTGACCTCTGTGATTGCCAACAAGGGTTTTACCACCAAGTACTAAGTCATGTTTTGCAGAGGGGTCAAATACTTATTTCCCTCATTAAAATGCAAATCAATTTATAACATTTTTGACATGCGTTTTTCTGGATTTTTTTGTTGTTATTCTGTCTCTCGCTGTTCATATAAACCTACCATTAAAATTATAGACTGATCATGTCTTTGTCAGTGGGCAAACATACACAATCAGCAGGGGATCAAATACTTTTTTCCCTCACTGTATGTTGTAAATAAAACACCATACAATTTGTATATGGTCAGTATACATACCATTTTGAAACGTGGTACTGTTATCCACAGACACTGGATCAGTATCTGTCAGAAATAAAAATCTATGTATGAGAGGGACCCATGAACACTGGTGTCAGCTTTGTAATATCAATGAAATCAGGGGGAAATTAGGTTCTGGCCTATTGTATGTGATTCTGAATCTGATCAGCCATGAGGCTTTAATCATGCAACATGGTTTGGTGAGTTTTGAGCCTGTAAAACATAAGATGTACTGTACTTGCCATTGGAGAGAGAATAATTGTTTTCAGGGATGAGTGTTGGCCAGACTTCTAACCATATAAACAAAGATAACTGCCAGTCTGCCAGCACCTAACGTATCAATGTTTAACTCCTTATATCATGTGTCAAATTAAAATGAAAAATTAAATGTTAAGTTTTCATGTTTGATTGAAATGAGCCGTAACTATTATAACATGGAGGATTACCCCTTAAAGGACCCAGCTTGGTGTGGTCTGAGGTTGGCCCCTCTTGGACACTGCCCACTCTCTCCCAGCTGGCACTGCCACTGGCACAGAGGGTCATACCACACTCCTGGTTGTCCTCAAAGCTGCATGTCTCTAGGAATGTGACCACAGATGCTGCATAATTGGAACATAGAGATACAAGGGAAGTATTTGCATGGTAGACAAGTAGTGATGCTGGGCAAACACAAATGGATTACTTATAGTGCTTAAGGCACTGGCTAAAGGCACATTCTGCACTATCTTGTATAACCTCCAAATATCATTATGCACACTATGCACTGTTCTGAGAACCCATTAGCTTAAAATATATTGACTTTGAATGAAACACGTCTTAAACTGCTTTACGACATTCCCATCAATGACCAATACAATAAAGGCTATTGACATGCTGCTAATGAAATACATTATTAGCCCACGGTTCTGTTTCATTCTTTCACTGAGCAAATTTCTATAGCTTACTTACTGCAGTTATACAGCGTGTTTAGTTTTAAGACGTCATTGAAGCTCATGTCCAGCCGTTGGCCTATTACATTCTGGTATTCTGGTTGCTTAGTGATGATGGTGGATCCGTTGCCATTGGTGAAGTCGTCCTTTCCGTAGTGCATCACCGAGGTGTAGTCATACGGGGTACCTAGGGTGCTGGTTTGACTTGCGCTGCGTTTTTCAAAATTGTGCTCCTTTCCTGAATACAAAAATAATAAGTAGAATTATGCCTTTACTTGACATGGTACTTGTATTGCTGTGTCGATTGTAGTCAAACACTTAATATAGTTTTGATTACATTTTTGCAACTTTGCACTCATTATTTTAGGACAGCAAAGCAGAACAAATAACCTTCTTCAATGTTTTCCCAGACAATGGTTACATGGTCATCCCTGTCATATCTAGACTGCTCATGCCAGAAGCCCAGAGCATGTAAAAACTCATGCTCTATGATGGCGATATGACCACAGCCAAGTCCAATGGAGAGGCTTTGGTTGCCCCAGCGTTGATTCCCAACATATGAATAACATCTAAAGAGAAAGAAATAAGGAAGCAAAACAGAATGAAAGAAATGAAAGAAAATTCAAAACGAGAGATTTTACTTTAGTGGTTCTTCTAACCATTAAGAATTTAGATTTTTCTAATATTAAGGTATTATATTACCCTTCATCCTCTATGATTAAGAGGTAGTTTGGCTCTGCTTCCCGAGGTTTGAAGTCCACACAGGTTTTCAGGCGAATCTGCTCCATTGACCTAAGAATGATCCCTTTGGCATTCATATCTGTAATAGATTAACCAGATTGCTTGAACTATAGGCTATATTATGTCAATTTACATGATTACACATATTTTTCCAATTACTGAATGGCCAAGCATGTTTCACTGTGGTCAAATGTCTTACCAAGACTCTCATCCAAAACATATGGGACAGGGATTTCCCATCTGTACTGGTCACCTAGGATGGTGTTTCTCGCTCTTCCCTATAGAAATAGGCACCATACAGCCATTTCATAATAATTGTTATATTTATGAAAGTGATCATTTTCAAATGGATACAAATATAAAATGTACTCATGAATACAACACTGTGTACTTACAGATGGCAACATGATGTCTCCCTCATGGAGATCTAAAATATATAGAGAGAGTGTGTGGAGAGGGCCATCTACTGTATGACAGAGTTACAGTTATCTGTAAAGTCTGGCTTTTTACCTTTGTTTATCTCTGTGATGTCTGGGTATCCTTCTTCTTTTTCTCCAGCACCTGTTAAAGTCAGAGTGCAATGTCTGCTATAATTATAGACCCTGATGATACTGTTGTGAGTGTGAGTAGGGACACGTTATTGTAGTGTTACAGGATCTAGCTCTGAAAACAAGTAATTAGTCCAACAATTATATGATTGCTCACCGTGAATATGATGAAATCATTGTTGAAATGTTATGTGTTGGAATGTTTCTCATAAGTAATCATTAGTCCTCATTACCAAAACCATTAAAGATAATTCACTCAGGTTTCAATTTCAAACGACACAGTATATTCTGAGGTTTAGCACCCTGTTATGTGCCTGCCCCATAAGTGACTGTTGGTTATATTTTTGGATAAAGTACCTGCTATACCTCCTATTGAAGTTGGCTGTGGACACACACAGAAACACACATGAACTCATCTCTAGTCTGACTACTATGGTTACCTTTTAAATACATCATATTTGGTTATTATAATTGTGATGTTTCAATTAAAACACTATTGGGCAAGCTATACACAGTGATGTGATGTAATGTATCTTACCATAGTCAAAGTGTGCTGGCTAACCACACTCAGCAGGAGAAATGCATACAAAGTCATTCTCGGTGCTGGTTCTTGCCAACTGACAATTCACACTATAACAGTAAAAAAAAAGACAGAAGAAAAAAGTGTAATTCCCATTCAAAGTCATTCTAATACTGTATATGAATGGATATTAAATGAATAGTGCTTGAATGAAACATACAACTCCTTGTGAATATAAAATATTTGAAGAAGGAAGGACATCAAGATATTAGAGCGATAAAATAAATAGGTAGTATTCACACTTACATGATAGGCCAATGTTAAAGAGATGTGAGGAGAAATGAAGAGATCAAAGCCGCAACACTGACAACAAAATACCAACAGTATACTGCAAAACTTATACCGTCCAGTGGACCTCGGACCTGCCCTGAATACATTACAGATGTAGGATCTTAATTTGATCAGTCTTTTGTTGTTGAGAATTTTCCTGCACCGCAGGAAATGCAGATCAGCTTCATGATTTACATAAATTCACTGCAAACCCACATTAACACACGGTTATATTAAGAGTATTGCACTTTTCATGTTGCCTACTTTTGGCCAGCTAATAGCCTAACCACCGATCAAGCAACATTTATGGACTAAACGTTCAAATCCTGTTGCTGCAGGATTCCTTTGCTGTGACAATATAGGTCAAAGTAAGATCATACATCTGTATGTCTGACTACAGATTGACAGGGAAAAAGTTACAATTTAAAATAATTCACAGCGCAGTCTAATACCTTTTCATGATGATTAACCCACTCAAAGTGTACTTATTGACACATCTTTAAATGGTACAAACAGACATATCAGATTACATATTCTTATAGACTATATTGAAACAGATACAATCATGATGCATGCAGATGAAACCCCTACAGACAGAATGACTGAATTTATATTTACCTCAGTTTGTAGATGGGTTGATCAACTTCCTCTGTGATGAACTTGGGTCTAATGTAGTGCATGGGACAGACAACCGCATCCGATGACAACGAACCGCATCTAGAGAAGGGTCACATACTGTATATGGGAGGGAAAAGGGACACCGCAGACACCACTTTACCGTGAAATGCTTACTTACGAGCCCTTTCCCAACAATGCAGAGTTAAAAAGTATGAAAAATTAGCAAATAAGAAAAAAAGGAAATAGTAACACAATAAAATACCAATAACGAGGCTATATACAAGGAGTACCGGTACCAAGTCAATGTGCAGGGGTACGAGGTAGTTGAGGTAATATGTACATGTACAGTGCCTTCAAAAAATATGAATACTCCTTGACTTATTCCACATTTTGTTGTGTTACAGCCTGAATTCAAAATGGATTAAATACATTATTTTTCTTACCCATCTACATAAGTATTCACACCCCTGAGTCAATACTTTGTTTAAGCACCTTTGGCAGCGATTACAGCTGTGAGTCTTTCTAAGTAAGTCTCTAAGAACTTTCCACAACTGGATTGTGCAATATTTGCCCATTTTCAGGTCTTGCCATAGACTTTCAAGTAGATTTAAGTCAAAACTGTAACTCGGACACTCAGGAACATTCACTCTCTTTTTGGTAAGCAACTCCAGCGTAGATATGGCCTTGTGTTTTAGGTTATTGTCCTGCTGAAAGGTCAATTAATCTCCCAGTGTCTGGTGGAAAGCAGACAACCAGATGTTCCTCTAGGATTTTGCCTGAATATTGAGTCAGTGCAAAACAAAATTGTCTTGCCATTTGATCAACTGCTCAGCAGTCTTATGGCTTGTGGGTAGAAGCTGTTCAATAGCCTTTTGGTCCTTGACTTGGTGCTTTGGTACCGCTTGCCATGCGGTAGCAGAGAACAGTGGCTGGAATCTTTGACAATTTATAGGGCCTTCTTCTGACACCGCCTGGTATAGAGGTCCTGGATGGCAGGGAGCTCGGCCCCAGAGATGTACTGGGCCATATGCACTACCCTTTGTAGCGCCTTGTGGTCAGATGCCAAGCAGTTGCCATATCAAGTGGTGATGCAGCCAGTCAAGATCTCAATGGTGCAGCTGTATACCTTTTTAAGGATCTGAGGGCCCGTGCCAAATATTTTGGGGCGGTATGCGAATTGGAGTGGGTCCAGGAAGATGGTGTTGATGTGAGCCATGACCAGCCTTTCATTGCTACAGATGTGACTGCTGCGGGGAGATAGTCATTTAGACAGGTTACCTTGGCGTTCTTGGGCACAGGGACTATGGTGGTCTGCTTGAAACATGTAGGTATTACAGACTGGGTCAGGGAGACGTTGAAAATGTCAGTGAAGACACTTGCCAGCTGGTCAGCACATGCTTTGAGTATGCGTCCTGGTAATCCGTCTGACCTGGATGGAACAGCTAATGCATCATCAGTATCACTAACATCATTATTATCAACTGGTAGCATCAATCAGTGATAATCCAAATCATTCTAATTCTAATTATTGTACTCCATCTCTAGCCCTCATACAAAGCATAAATAAATTAATAGATTAAGCCCTAATCTGTGGATTTCACTACTGGGCAGGGACATAGCCATGGGTTGGTCTGGGAGGGCATAGGCCCACCAAGCCAATCAGAATGAGTTTTTCCCCACAAAATAACTTTATTAGAGACATAAATACTCCTGTTTCATCAGCTGTCCAGGTGGCTGGTCTCAGACAATCCCGCAGCTGAAGAAACCGCATGTGGAGGTCCTGGGCTGGCGTGGTTACACATGGTCTGCGGTTGTGAGGCCGGTTGGACATACTACCGAATTCTGTAAAACAGAGGTGGCTTGTGGTAGAGAAATGAACATTCAATTCTCTGGCAACAGCCTTGGTGGACATTCCTGCATGCCAATTGTACACTCTCAAAACTTGACATTTGTGGCACTGTGTTGTGACAAAACTGCACATTTTAGAGTGACCTTTTATTGTCCCCAGTACAAGGTGCAACTGTGTAATGATCATGCTGTTTAATCAGTTTCTTGATATGCCACACCTGTCAGGTGGATGGATTATCTTGGCAAAGGAGAAACTCACTAACAGGGATGTAAACATTTGTGCCCAACTTGAGAGAAATAAGCTTTTTGTGCATATGGAAAACTTCTGGAATCTTCTAATTCAGCTCATGAAACATGGAACCAACTCTTTAAATGTTGCATTTATATTTGTTCATTATACATTTTATATTACCAATTGTCTCAAGAACAGACTACAAATACATGAGTAAAAAGTATTTACAGTGCCTTCAGAAAGTATTTATACCCCTTGACTTATTCCATATTGTTGTGATACAGCCCGAATCCAAAATGTCTTAAAATGTATTTTTAGTCTTTATTTGAAACTAAAACATTACAGAATTTAAGAATAGGCCTATGGTGTAAACTCTGCAGAAAATACACTAATCACCATTGCTGAGTCAGACAAATTTGCATACACCAACCAACTGCTTGAGTGAAGGAGGCAGCATTGCATAGCAACAGAATACATATCCTTTACCAGTGTAACATGGACGATAAGAGGGAGAAACTCAGTGGAGAAAATGTCCTATAATACAACAAATCACCTCAGTGACTATTTAAATATAATATACAAACATATAGTAATAGTTCACTACAGTGTTTTTGTTATACAAGTACAAGATAAAATTCAGATTCAGAGCTTTCAGAATCCCATTGGAAGTACAGACTGGGGGAAATATTGCAATCACTAGTTATTTGCTATGATTATGTATAAGAGAGGTTATTACATCAATTGTATATTGAAGCATTGTATGACAAAGTTTGGTCCTGACTGTAAGGCTTACCATCAAACAGTACACACACACACACACACACACCACTAGGATGACATTTGGATTAACAATATGCAGGGCAAGAAAATTTACCATAATGATATTACAGAATTTAATTTAAGATGTTGCTGGCAATATTTGTAGGTTTTAATGTTGTTCAGTGAATCAACCACAACATAAAAGCCATAACGATGATCGCCGGGGTAGACACCAGTCCAGAGGAGTCAGAAATCCTGGAAGGGGATATAATTTAAGTCACTATAAATGCTTTAAATGATTATCAATGCTTACAAATTCTTAAATGTTTGTGCATGCTCAAATCCAGAAAGATCTTACCTTGGTGAACATGGGCCCTTGTCCTCCTGAATGCTGGGCAACTGGGTGAAGTCCTGTGGTGGTGGACTGGGACAGGGGAGTTTGTTGTTACCGGCATACTGCAGACTGGAGATATCTGGGGACGAAAATAAATAGAGTGGGGGAAAAAAGTATTTAGTCAGCCACCAATTGTGCAAGTTCTCCCACTTAAAAAGATGAGAGAGGCCTGTAATTTTCATCATAGGTACACGTCAAATATGACAGACAAAATGAGGATTTTTTTTCTCCAGAAAATCACATTGTAGGATTTTTAATGAATTTATTTGCAAATTATGGTGGAAAATAAGTATTTGGTCAATAACAAAAGTTTCTCAATACTTTGTTATATACCCTTTGTTGGCAATGACACAGGTCAAATGTTTTCTGTAAGTCTTCACAAGGTTTTCACACACTGTTGCTGGTATTTTGGCCCATTCCTCCATGCAGATCTCCTCTAGAGCAGTGATGTTTTGGGGCTGTCGCTGGGCAACACGACTTTCAACTCCCTCCAAAGATTTTCTATGGGGTTGAGATCTGGAGACTGGCTAGGCCACTCCAGGACCTTGAAATGCTTCTTAAGAAGCCACTCCTTCCTTGCCCGGGCGGTGTGTTTGGGATCATTGTCATGCTGAAAGACCCAGCCACGTTTCATCTTCAATGCCCTTGCTGATGGAAGGAGGTTTTCACTCAAAATCTCACGATACATGGCCCCATTCATTCTAACCTTTACATGGATCAGTCGTCCTGGTCCCTTTGCAGAAAAACAGCCCCAAAGCATGATGTTTACACCCCCATGCTTCACAGTAGGTATGGTGTTCTTTGGATGCAACTCAGCATTCTTTGAGTTTTTACCAAAAAGTTCTATTTTGGTTTCATCTGACCATATGACATTCTCCCAATCCTCTTCTGGATCATCCAAATGCACTCTAGCAAACTTCAGACGGGCCTGGACATGTACTGGCTTAAGCAGGGGGACACGTCTGGCACTGCAGGATTTGAGTCCCTGGCGGCGTAGTGTGTTACTGATGGTAGGCTTTGTTACTTTGGTCCCAGCTCTCTGCAGGTCATTCACTAGGTCCCCCCGTGTGGTTCTGGGATTTTTGCTCACCGTTCTTGTGATCATTTTGACCCCACGGGGTAAGATCTTGCGTGGAGCCCCAGATCGAGGGAGATTATCAGTGGTCTTGTATGTCTTCCATTTCCTAATAATTGCTCCCACAGTTGATTTCTTCAAACCAAGCTGCTTACCTATTGCAGATTCAGTCTTCCCAGCCTGGTGCAGGTCTACAATTTTGTTTCTGGTGTCCTTTGACAGCTCTTTGGTCTTGGCCATAGTGGAGTTTGGAGTGTGACTGTTTGAGGTTGTGGACAGGTGTCTTTTATACTGATAACAAGTTCAAACAGGTGCCATTAATACAGGTAACGAGTGGAGGACAGAGGAGCCTCTTAATGAAGAAGTTACAGGTCTGTGAGAGCCAGAAATCTTGCTTGTTTGTAGGTGACCAAATACTTATTTTCCACCATAATTTGCAAATAAATTCATTAAAAATCTTACAATGTGATTTTCTGGAGAAAAACATTCTCAATTTGTCTGTCATAGTTGACGTGTGCCTATGATGAAAATTACAGGCCTCTCTCATCTTTTTAAGTGGGAGAACTTGCACAATTGGTGGCTGACTAAATACTTTTTTCCCCACTGTATTAAGGAAAGCATTCTGGGATTATTTCTGAGGCAAGTATTGATCCAACGTTAAAATAAAATGATTATATTATTAGTTTGAGTCAAAATAGTTTACCTTCTAAGATAACATTTGATTAATAACCCCCCTAAACTAAATATGATCTGATTTGAATAATAGCTGACCTTGCATGGTGGTGAGGAGGAAGATGGCTCCACCCTTAAGGAAGCCTTTGTCCTTGATGTCCTTCAAAGAAATAAACTTTTCGTAGCCATCTCCCTTGGTCGAGTAGATTGACTCAGTGCCCTCTTGTTTGTAAAATGTTCCAGTTTTGCGAGGGTTGTCCCAATACTTTTCACCATTTTCTGTAAAACCATGTAAACACACTCATGGCAGTAACTAGGGGAGAGTAGGGACAAAAGTAACAGGTGAAAGTAACATGCACATTTTCTCAGATAACACAGAAGCTAGAATGATTCAGTGAAGTCAGCACATTCTTAATGTGGAGGACGACCTCTCTAGAAAAAAACTGCCCAGTCCAACCATGTTTAACTTTTTTATTTTATTTATTTATTTATTTCACCTTTATTTAACCAGGTAAGCCAGTTGAGAACAAGTTCTCATTTACAACTGCGACCTGGCCAAGATAAAGCAAAGCAGTGCGATAAAAACAACAGAGTTACATATGGGGTAAAAACAGAAAATATACAGTGTGTGCAAATGTAGCAAGTTATGGAGGTAAGGCAATAAATAGGCTATAGTGCAAAATAATTACAATTTGTATTAACACTGGAATGCTAGATGTGCAAGAGATTATGTGCAAATAGAGATACTGGGGTGCAAAAGAGCAAAATAAATAACAATATAGGGATGAGGTAGTTGGGTGGGCTAATTTCAGATGGGCTGTGTACAGGTGCAGTGATCGGTAAGGTGCTCTGACAACTGATGCTTAAAGTTAGTGAGGGAGATAAGAGTCTCCAGCTTCAGAGATTTTTGCAATTCGTTCCAGTCATTGGCAGCAGAGAACTGGAAGGAATGGCGGCCAAAGGAGGTGTTGGCTTTGGGAATGACCAGTGAGATATACCTGCTGGAGCGCAGACTACGGGTGGGTGCTGCTATGGTGACCAATGAGCTAAGATAAGGCGGGGATTTGCCTAGCAGCGATTTATAGATGGCCTGGAGCCAGTGGGTTTGACGACGAACATGTAGTGAGGACCAGCCAACAAGAGCGTACAGGTCACAGTGGTGGGTAGTGTATGGGGCTTTGGAGACAAAACGGATGGCACTGTGATAGACTACATCCAATTTGCTGAGTAGAGTGTTGGAGGCCATTTTGTAAATGACATCGCCGAAGTCAAGGATCGGTAGGATAGTCAGTTTTACGAGGGCATGTTTGGCAGCATGAGTGAAGGAGGCTTTGTTGCGAAATAGGAAGCCGATTCTAGATTTAACTTTGGATTGGAGATTCTTAATGTGAGTCTGGAAGGAGAGTTTACAGTCTAACCAGACACCTAGGTATTTGTAGTTGTCCACATACTCTAAGTCAGACCCGTCGAGAGTGGTGATTCTAGTCGGGTGGGCGGGTGCCAGCAGCGTTCGATTGAAGAGCATGCATTTAGTTTTACTAGTGTTTAAGAGCAGTTGGAGGCTACTAAAGGAGTGTTGTATGGCATTGAAGCTCGTTTGGAGGTTTGTTAACACAGTGTCCAATGAAGGGCCAGATGTATACAAAATGGTGTCGTCTGCGTAGAGGTGGATCTGAGAGTCACCAGCAGCAAGAGCGACATCATTGATGTACACGGAGAAAAGAGTCGGCCCAAGAATTGAACCCTGTGGCACCCCCATAGAGACTGCCATAGGTCCAGACAACAGGCCCTCCGATTTGACACATTGAACACTATCTGAGAAGTAGTTGGTGAACCAGGCGAGGCAGTCATTTGAGAAACCAAGGCTATTTAGTCTGCCAATAAGAATGCGGTGGTTGACAGAGTCGAAAGCCTTGGCCAGGTCGATGAAGACGGCTGCACAGTACTGTCTATTATCGATCGCGGTTATAATATCGTTTAGGACCTTGAGCGTGGCTGAAGTGCACCCATGACCAGCTCGGAAACCGGATTGCATAGCGGAGAAGGTACGGTGGGATTCGAAATGGTCGGTGATCTGTTTGTTAACTTGGCTTTCAAATACTTTCGAAAGGCAGGGCAGGATGGATATAGGTCTGTAACAGTTTGGATCTAGAGTGTCACCCCCTTTGAAGAGGGGGATGACCGCGGCAGCTTTCCAATCTCTGGGGATCTCAGACGTTACGAAAGAGAGGTTGAACAGGCTAGTAATAGGGGTTGCGACAATTTCGGCGGCTAGTTTTAGAAAGAAAGGGTCCAGATTGTCTAGCCCAGCTGATTTGTAGGGGTCCAGATTTTGCAGCTCTTTCAGAACATCAGCTGTCTGAATTTGTGTGAAGGAGAAGCAGGGGGGGCATGGGCAAGTTGCAGCGGAAGGTGCAGAGTTGGTGGCCGGGGTAGTGGTAGCCAGGTGGAAAGCATGGCCAGCCGTAGCAAAATGCTTGTTGAAATTCTCGATTATTGTAGATTTATCGGTGGTGATAGTGTTTCCTAGCCTCAGTGCAGTGGGCAGCTGGGAGGAAGTGCTCTTATTCTCCATGGACTTTACAGTGTCCCAAAACTTTTTGGAGTTAGTGCTAGAGGATGCAAATTTCTGTTTGAAAAAGTTAGCCTTTGCTTTCCTGACTGCTTGTGTATATTGGTTCCTAACTTCCCTGAAAAGTTGCATATCGCGGGGGCTATTTGATGCTAATGCAGTACGCCACAGGATGTTTTTGTGCTGGTCAAGGGCAGTCAAGTCTGAGGAGAACCAGGGGCTATATCTGTTCTTAGTTCTGTATTTTTTGAATGGGGCATGTTTATTTAAGATTGAGAGGAAATTACTTTTAAAAGAACCAGGCATCCTCTACTGACAGAATGAGATCTATATCCATCCAGGATACCTGGGCCAGGTCAATTAGGAAGGCCTGCTCGCTAAAGTGTTTTAGGGAGCGTTTGACAGTGATGAGGGGTGGTCGTTTGACCGCGGACCCGTTACGGACGCAGGCAATAAGGCAGTGATCGCTGAGATCCTGGTTGAAGACAGCAGAGGTGTATTTAGAGGATGATATCTATGAGGGTACCCATGTTTACGGATTTAGGGTTGTACCTGGTAGGTTCGTTGATAATTTTTTTGTTTTACTCACTGAAGTGTTTTTCGGTTGTGGAGTTAAGTTTATTTGTTTAAGGTTCCAAACATGTAATTTTACATGTTTAGTCATTTAGCAGATGCTTGTATCCAGTGACTTACAGTAGTGAGTATACATATTCATACTTTTTCCATACTGGTCCCCCGTGGTATTCAAACCCACAACCCTGGCATTGCAAGCACCATGCTCTACCAACTGAGGTAGTGTATACACTTGACACTTACATGCGACGTAGGCTATCAGAATATGAAGATTGCATTGAAAAGACGGTCTAGATGCACAAAAGTCGCTTTGTGGTCTGATTGTGTTCAGATCGGGCTGAACACTTCAGGTGGGCGACGTCATCAGCACTACTCCCACAAGTCTCCAGAAAACATTTTTTTTGGGAACAAGAGGCACCTTTTTATTATAACGTTGAAGGAAATACGTTCCTAGCATGTGAGGAACATGTTTGCTGGACTCAAATGCTAGCCAGCTAGCTAATATTTAGACAAACTATTTTTTGTTTGACTAATGTTATGCTAACCCATTTGCAATCCCTTTAGCATTGCTTGCTAGCTTGCAGGCTAGTTACAGAGGTTAGCTGGCTAGTTAGCTTTAGTAGTTAGCTACTGCCATCAAATCAAATCGTTATCTGTCACATGGGCCGAATACAACAAGTGTAGACCTTACAGTGTAATGCTTACACGCCCTTAACACAAATATAATAAAACTGCATTGTTGGTTATCTTATTTTGCCTATTCCACCGTTTGTAGAATGCATTCTGGCATTTGAATATAGCACAGGAAGAGGGAATCCGGACACACTGGACACTGTAGACATTTAAATGTAGGTGTAGACGCATGACGCAATTCCATGATCAGAACTCTATGATCAGAATACTAAAGCTGCATGAAGTGTCAAATCAAGACACAGCCACACTGGACTAGTTTCTTAACCCATCTAGTGACTAAATGACAGCAGGTTTCAAGTATCATGCTAGCTAGTCTTGGGTGTTAGCCTGGGAGAAGTTACAGGAGAGACGGGTGGGACAAAAGTAACAATGTAAACTGATGACCTGGAATAAAATAAAAAAGTTGAAGCACTGTCTAGTTCATATTGCTTTTATAATGTTAGCAAAATATCAACAAGTGACTGAATGTTTGAAAATTATTACATTAGAATGATGCTTAATTGACTTAATGGATCAGCTTCTCACAAGGTTTTATCAACAGGTTAGTGGTTAAAAATATATATTTGGATTCTGGGGGACCTTATGTCAAGCATGATGAGTTTGCCATTTGTGAAGAGAATTAAGACGTTTATTATATCAAGACACGGAGTGTGCATGGCAAGGACAGCTGATTGGTAGAGCTAAGCATGATAGTAATTGAAAATGGTGAAAAACATCTACATTCCAATTAAAGTGAGATGAGAAGCTGGTTAATACTGTATAGCTATGTGATCATTTGAGTCGGATTAATATTGTAAGGCAAAACATTTTGTTATGTCCTGTAAGACACATTTACTGTAATACATGTAACAAGTTAATACTTTATAAATAAGCTTATTCATGATGATAATGATCATGATAAAATGTTAATTTGACACTGCAAAAAAAAACTATGTTATGGTGTAAAGCTGATTGACTCACCAGGGTCAATCCGTTTAGGGTCAGTGGAGATGCTGTTCTGCTTGGACATGCGTAGCTGGATGTTTGGGTTCTGGTCCATCAGCAGAAACGTTATCTGTCTCCATGGGCAGGGCCACTGGAGCGTGTCATCATATTTACCAGACAAGAGGCGGGCATAGACTCCAATATAAGACCTAGACAATTTAGTAATTATCTGGAAGGCATAGCCATCTGGAGAGTATTGCCTTGAGCTGTACAGATAGGTGTTGTAGTCGCTGGTAGTCAAAAGATTCTCAAAGTCCCGTATCTGCCAGGTCAAATTGGGGCAGTCTGTCTCTGACAGGTTGATGTCATCGATGGAAAACCCACCTGTAGACAGTCCTGCTCCTTTATGCACCTGAAACTCCACCTGGAAGGTTTTGGTGGCATTCAGAGGCACGTGGTGGAGCTGCCAGTAAGACACTGGAGAAGCTAGATGGAGAAATGGGGAGTTTCTGTTAAAGGCCGATACCTTAGATATATAATAGCTGTGGGACACGTGTATGGAACTCAGTCGTTACAAACTGCATATTGCAGAAGTTTAGTGTAAGAGAGATTAAAGGCAGAGTACAGTCAAAGATTTATGTAGAGATTACACACACACCAACCATTCAAATGTTTGGGGTCACTTACAAATGTCTTTGTTTTCGAAAGAAAAGCAATGTTTTTGTCCATTAAAATAACATCAAATTGATCAGAAATACAGTGTAGACATTGTTAATGTTGTAAATGGCTATTATAGCTGGAAACGGCAGATTTTTAATGGAATATCTACATAGGCGTACAGAGGCCCATTTTCAGCAACCATCAGTCCTGTGTTCCAATGGCACGTTGTGTTTGCTAATCCAAGTTTATCATTTAAAAAAGGCTAATTGATCATTAGAAAACCCTTTTGCAATTCTGTTAGCACAGCTGAAAACTGTTGTGCTAATTAAAGAAGTAATAAAACTTGTCTTTTTGAGACTAGTTGAGTATCTGGAGCATCAGCAATTGTGGGTTCGATTACAGGCTCAAAATGGCTAGAAACAAATAACTTTCTTCTGAAACTCGTCAGTCTATTCTTGTTCTGAGAAATGAAGGCTATTCTATGCGGGAAATTGCCAAGAAACTGAAGATCTCGTACAACGCTGTGTACTACTCCCCTCACAGAACAGTGCAAACTGTCTCTAACCAGAATAGAAAGAGTGGGACGCCCTGGTGCACAACTGAGCAAGAGAACAAATGCATTAGTGTCTAGTTTGAGAAACCGGCGCCTCACAGGTTCTCAACTGGCAGCTTCATTAAATAGTACCCGCAAAACACTAGTCTCAACATCAACAGTGAAGAGGCGACTCCGGGATGCTGACCTTCTAGGCAGAGTTGCAAAGAAAAAGCCATCTCTCAGACTGCCAATCTTTTCTTTTTATTGGCCAATCTGAGATATGGCTTTTTCTTTGCATCTCTGCGTAGAAGGTCAGCATCCCGGAGTCGCCTCTTCACTGTTGACGTTCAGACTGGTGTTTTGCGGGTACTATTTAATGAAGCTGCCAGTTGAGGACCTGTGAGGCGTCTGTTTCTCAAACTAGACACTAATGCATTTGTCCTCTTGCTCAGTTGTGCACCAGGGCATCCCACTCCTCTTTCTATTCTGGTTACAGCGTTGTACAAGATCTTCAGTTTCTTTGCAATTTCTCACATAGAATAGCCATAATTTCTCAGAACAAGAATAGACTGATGAGTTTCAGAAGAAGGTTATCTGGTCATGTTGAGCCTGTAATCGAACCCACAATTGCTGATGCTCCAGATACTCAACTAGTCTCAAGAAGGCCAGTTTTATTGCTTCTTTAAATCAGCACAACAGTTTTCAGCTGTGCTAACAGAATTGCAAAAGGGTTTTCTAATAATGAATTAGCCTTTTAAAATGATAAACTTGGATTAGCAAACACATCATGCCATTGGAACACAGGACTGATGGTCGCTGATAATGGGCCTCTGTACGCCTATGTAGATATTCCATTTTTTTTTTAATCAGCCGTTTCCAGCTACAATAGCCATTTACAACATTAACAATGTCTACACTGCATTTCTGATCAATTTGATGTTATTTTAAATGGACAAAAAAATACATTTTCTTTCGAAAACAAGGACATTTCTAAGTGACCCCAAGCTTTTGAACAGTAGTGTACACACACACACACACACACAGTTGAAGTCGGAAGTTTACATCCACCTTAGCCAAATACATTTAAACTCAGTTTCACAATTCCTGACATTTAATCCTAGTAAAAAAATCCCTGTCTTAGGTCAGTTATGATTACCACTTTATTTTAAGAATGTGAAATGTCAGAATAATAGTAGAGAGAATGATTTATTTCAGCTTTTAGTTCTTTCATCACATTCCCAGTGGGTCAGAAGTTTACATACACTCAATTAGTATTTGGTAGCATTGCCTTTAAATTGTTTAACGTGGGTCAAACGTTTCGGGTAGCCTTCCACAAGCTTCCCACAATAAGTTGGGTGAATGTTGGCCCATTCCTCCTGACAGAGCTGGTGTAACTGAGTCAGGTTTGTAGGCCTCCTTGCTCGCACACGCTTTTTCAGTTCTGCCCACACATTTTCTATAGGATTGAAGTCAGGGCTTTGTGATGGCCACTCCAATACCTTGACTTTGTTGTCCTTAAGCCATTTTGCCACAACTTTGGAAGTATGCTTGGGGTCATTGTCCATTTGGAATATCCATTTGCGACCAAGCTTTAACTTCCTGACTGATGTCTTGAGATGTTGCTTCAATATATCCACATCATTTTCCTTCCTCATGATGCCATCTATTTTGTGAAGTGCACCAGTCCCTCCTGCAGCAAAGCACCCCCACAGCATGATGCTGCCACCCCCGTGCTTCACGGTTGGGATGGTGTTCTTCGGCTTGCAAGCGTCCCCCTTTTTCCTCCAAACATAACGATGGTCATTATGGCCAAACAGTTCTATTTTTGTTTCATCAGACCAGAGGACATTTCTCCAAACAGTACAATATTTGTCCCCATGTGCAGTTGCAAACCGTAGTCTGGCTTTTTTATGGCGGTTTTGGAGCAGTGGCTTCTTCCTTGCTGAGCGGCCTTTCAGGTTATGTCGATATAGGACTTGTTTTACTGTGGATATAGATACTTTTGTACCTGTTTCCTCCAGCATCTTCACAAGGTCCTTTGCTGTTGTTCTGGGATTGATTTGCACTTTTCGCACCAAAGTACGTTCATCTCTAGGGGACAGACCGCGTCTCCCTCCTGAGCGGTATGACAGCTGTGTGGTCCCATGGTGTTTATACTTGCGTACTATTGTTTGCACAGATGAACGTGGTACCTTCAGGCGTTTGGAAATTGCTCCCAAGGATGAACCAGACTTGTGGAGGTCTACACATTTTTTTTCTGAGGTCTTGGTTGATTTCTTTTCATTTTCCGATGTGAAGCAAAGAGGCACTCAGTTTGAAGGTAGGCCTTGAAATACATCCACAGGTACACCTCCAAATGACTCAAATGATGTCAATTACACATGCACACGCTATGAGGTTGGAATAATACTGTGAAAGTTATAATGCCCTTTTAGTGATATCCATCTATAACTATCTAGATATCACTGCAAGCAATAAAATGTGACCACAGTTAGTGCAGCGTTAACCTCAAGATCTTGGGTTAAGGTAGGATGCAATATGTTTAATAGTTCACTAGTAGTAGTAGCCAAGACCACACTTTAGATATGGATTATTTTAAAAAGTCCAATGCAGGTGCTTTTATCTCAATATCAAATCATTTCTGGGTAACAATTAAGTACCTTACTGTGATTGTTTTCAATTAATACGGTCAAAAATTAACAAAATTGGCTTCTTAGCAAAGCAAATTCTCAAGCAACAATTTTGGTAGGACTCTCTGGGAGTGGCTTGAGTGGGGAGGGGAAAATTAAAATGAGCTGTTATTGGCCAGAGGTTTGGAACTCTGGTTTATTAACTAATTTACCACATGGTGATGATGTCAACATGGAAGGCCAAACCTCCCTCCCACCAAAACATGCTGAAATTTCAGGCAGTCTTTTCAAACAGCTCTTACACTAAAAGGGTATTATCATAATTTTCACCATAGTCAGGGCAGACATGACCTTACTCAGAGATGACATTACCTGTGATCTGGCCCATGAGGCGGAGAGTTCCATTAGGGTCTCTCTCATCACGGTATTCTCTGATCCAGATGTTGAGCTGGTCTAACTCGTTACCACTGTGGTAGTAGTAGAACTGTAAACACTGGACACTGCACTTCCTGCTGGGAGTCATCTCCCTGCTCTCCAGCCAGGCTGTGTCCCCCTCCTGGCCTGACGCTGTGCTGGCATGCATGAAGGAACCAGTACCTGGGAAAATATGAAAGTTGGTCACAAAACATTTCTGAAAGTCATTATTTAATGTAATATGTCAATGTACAGTATATGCATTACATATCTATAGATTTAATATAGAGCAGTTACAAGGGTGTGGGCTTCTGTATTCTGAAACAAGACGTGCATGTTGTGTTATGACTTAATGGAATAATGCAGTTCATTCTGTTGCATTTTGTATGAAATGTGCCTTTACTATAGTACTAAAGTACCATACCTATAGAAGGATAATTAAAAACACACGATCAACTGTTTGCAAGGATGATCTCTCACTTCCAGTCGGTTGAATTAATAATGAAATGTGCCACTAATCTTACTATCAGAGCCCATGTTGGTGTGGTCGGTGTAGGGACCCCCAGCAGCCTGTGTCACTCTCCCCCAGCCATTTTCCGAGCTATTCTCCACACTCCGAGAGCAGCGACTCATCCCACACACATCTTTATCGGAAAAGCTGCAATATTCCTTAAATGCAACAGATGCATCTACAAGGTGAAAACAAAAATGCAAGTTTAACCATCTGTGGTCAATGTCCATTTAAGCCCTGATTTAACCATCTGTGGTCAATGTCCATTTAAGCCCTGAACAATGTGATGATCATACTGTATGTGCAGAGGTATGACCTTAGAAATTACTCTGAAGTGGTTTGACAAGGGATTTGAGTCCATGTATACTCAGTCAATTAGGTAAATGTTGCAGCAAGATCTGTGTTTTGGAATACCAAAACACAGATCAAACGCGTAATACACTACACTTGAAAATGTCCCATGGTTATTGTTCATACATTTTGCTGTCCCCCACGATGAAATCAGAGAGGGTACTGTGGATCTGTCTCTGTCCATTAGTCACACGCGAAATGACGGCACAGGCCCAATTTTAGCAAAACTTGGGTGAATGATGAGTCTTGCCATAGAGACCCGGCATTTACAAAAATTACACTGATGGCCGGATGGTGGCGCTATAAAAAGCGATTGAAAATGCAAACTTTCAAAGGTCACGCCCCTCAACCCGTTTGGCACATAGGTCCCTCTTCTCACAAGGAACGTATTCGCCTCAGGGACCCATAAGGTCCGCCATTATGGATTTTCCGCCATTTTGAATTTGTGAAAAACACTTAACACTACTTTTTTGGCACTGAATGATCGATCTGCACGAAACTTCATATGGCATCTATGGACAAAGGTCTCAATGCAACATTTTAGACTAGTACCTAAAACATTGTCACAAATGCATATGAAATCAGTCAAGGATATTCGTATTGTAACAAAATTTGGTACACGTTGCAAACACTCAAGACTCAACATATGCAAGAACATTCATAGCGACCTCACGTGGCACTATAAAAATGTGCTTGTTATATCTCTTGATCTGTTTGACTGATTAAATTTGGCACATGCTCAGTGATATAAGTCTAGCTAACCTACACAATATCGCAGACTCCACTGGCACTGATTGGCCCAAGGTGGGCACTGCATCATTTGTGGAGGACGACATGTTTACTGTTGTTTGAGGTTAGGGTTAGAGGTAGGAAATCTAAACACCATACTCTTATTGTATAGTGTTGGTATTATGAACAGACATTCCAACAGTGCTATTGTCACGCCCTGACATAGAGATCTCTAGTTGGTTTGGTCAGGGTGTGAATATCCATGTGTAGATCTATGTTGGCCGGGTGTGGTTCCCAATCAGAGGCAGCTGTCGATCGTTGTCTCTGATTGGGGAACATACTTAGGCAGCCATGTTGCCTACCTATGTTGTGGGATGTTGTTTCTGGTTTGGCTTGTTTATGTGTAGCCCATTAGAACTTCACGTTACTTTTGTTGTTTTGTTGTGTGTTTACTTCTTAATTAAACATGTACGCATACCACACTGCACCTTGGTCCAATCCTTTACTCAACGAATGTGACAGCTATCCAACACTTACTGCAACTGTACATTCGGTTTAGCTTCAAGACATCGTTTGAGCTCATTTCCAGCCTTTGGCCAATCACATCCTGGAACTCTGGTTGCTTAGTGATGATAGTGATGAGTCCGGGAACTTTCCCGAAGTCATCTTTGCCGTAGTGCATCAACGAGGTGTAATCATACGGCGTACCCAGAGTGGTGATTTCATTCTCACTGTAGTTCTTAAAGTTCTCTTGTGTTCCTGAATGGAAAAAATATTACATACATTACATTTGTAAAGTTTAAAGTGGCATTTGTATATTCTCAGTGCACAAAATAAAATAATTTAACAAAGAAGGAATCTTAAAATGTATAACCAAATCATGACAAGAGCAATCAAAGTCTAGGAGGAAGGGTAGGCCAGCTGGTAGAGATGTTTTAAGCAATGAAATAGATAAAATATATACATTCACACGATGACTGATAGGGGCAGTGTGTTGAAACCACCGTGCCTCCATCTTGGCCCTCCCTCACATTGTAAAAAATATTTTGGAAGCTATAGAAATGCAATTATTAATGTCTACATTCGTTTTTGCCACATTTATTATATTACAGACACCTTATTGCATACTTTTAAATTATATTGTGACCAAAACATTGAAACAAATAAAAACATTTCTCTTAGTATTTTATTTATTTATTACCAATGTTAGTACCCACTGCAAAAAAAAAAAAAGAAGGTATAAGTGTAATTTTGTCCTTGAAACATTTAATTCAAATACTGTACCATTCCATTCATTCCTATAGAGGATTGCTCCTATGGGGAGGGCAAATATGGCCGACCGGTGGCTTCAAAGTCTCTCAATGCCCAATACATAGTCAGCAATCCTGGGTTTATATACACATTGGTTTTTAGGCCTGCTTTAAATGCCCCAACAATTGAAACATTGAATTCAGAGGTGGTGGTAGTGGATTAATTCGAACTGTTTGTTACAAAATGCCCCTCTCTCCTTTAATATGTGTATTAATACTTCCCACACAGCACACATTTTGATCTAAAGCTTGTAGATGAACAATCCCAAAGTAATGTTATAATGTGAGAACTAGAAAAATTATTAAATAATGTTTGTATGATTGGGAAAAACAATGAGTCAAACCTTCTAGGATGTTTTCATAGACAATGGTCACATATTCATCTCTGTCATATCTGGACTGCTCATGATAGAAGCCCAGAGCGTGTAGAAGCTCATGTTCCACAATGGCGACAATACCACAGTACTCTCCAATGTTAACAACCTGTCCATTTGCAAAAGTTCTCCCTACATAGGAGGAGCACCTACCGGGGATAGACATGTTAACACAAAACACATATAATGTAATTAATTGTTGATTTAGAAAAATATCTACCAAATGTTCCACCAGTACATGTCTTACCCTGTATGTTTCTCAATTGTTAGGTAGAACATCTCAGAGTCTCTGGGCTTGAAGTCCATGCATGTTTTCAGCCTGAACTGGTCAAAGGCTCGCAGAATGATGCCTTTAGTATTCATATCTGTGCAAATGGAAAATACAGTGACAACATTAGAAAGATCAGTAATGTGATACAAAATAAATATCATACAGCTGGGAACTGGACTTGAACACGTGACGCTCTGCTTATAGCATAAATGCTATAGTGGTTTGATATTTCTTACAAGATGAAAATCAGGATTCCACGTCTTTACTCACCAAGACTAGAGTGTAAAATATAGGGAACTGGAGACTGCCAGCGTTTGTTTTCCCCCAGAATGCCATTCCTCTGAAAGTTCTGGAACATTACAGTTTGGTTAACCCATATACATTACATACATTTACATTTAAGTCATTTAGCAGACGCTCTTATCCAGAGCGACTTACAGGAGCAATTAGGGTTAAGTGCCTTGCTCAAGGGCACATTTACGTCATTTAGCAGACGCTCTAGTCCAGAGCGACTCACAAATTGATGCATTCACCCTATAGCCAGTGGGATAACCACTTTACAATTTTTGGGGGGGGGGGGGGGGGGGGGGGGGAGAAGGATTACTTTATCCTATCCCAGGTATTCCTTAAAGAGGTGGGGTGTCAAATGTCTCCGGAAGGTGGTGAGTGACTCCGCTGTGGGGGGTGGGGGGGTGGGTGGGGGGGGGGGGGGGGGGGGTGGGGGGGGGGGGTAGAAGGATTACTTTATCCTATCCCAGGTATTCCTTAAAGAGGTGGGGTTTCAAATGTCTCCGGAAGGTGGTGAGCGACTCCGCTGTGTGTGTGGGGGGGGGGGGGTAGAAGGATTGCTTTATCCTATCCCAGGTATTCCTTAAAGAGGTGGGGTTTCAAATGTCTCCGGAAGGTGGTGAGTGACTCCGCTGTCCTGGCGTCGTGAGGGAGCTTGTTCCACCATTGGGGTGCCAGCGCAGCGAACAGTTTTGACTGGGCTGAGCGGGAACTATGCTTCCGCAGAGGAAGGGGAGCCAGCAGGCCAGAGGTGGATGAACGCAATGCCCTCGTTTGGGTGTAGGGACTGATCAGAGCCCGAAGGTACAGAGGTGCCGTTCCCCTCGCTGCTCCAAAGGCAAGCACCATGGTCTTGTAACGGATGCGAGCTTCAACTGGAAGCCAGTGGAGTGTGCGGAGGAGGGGGGTGACGTGAGAGAACTTGGGAAGGTTGAACACCAGACGGGCTGCGGCATTCTGGATGAGTTGTAGGGGTTTAATGGCACATGCAGGGAGGCCAGCCAACAGCGAGTTGCAGTAATCCAGACGGGAAATGACAAGTGCCTGGATTAGGACCTGTGCCGCTTCCTGTGTGAGGCAGGGTTATACCTCAGATAGGGTTAATGTAAAACATATCATTTAAACCATTGCTGTACCCACCTCCATTATGTCACCTTCACGTAAATGTAAGTCTGAAAATAACCGATATGGGTTAATAAGTAATATGTAAATAAAATATTAAGTGACTTTCTATAAATCTGTATTTTCTACAACACAACTGACAAATGTGTATTATTCATGCAATATGTATTGTGTGATTAACACTTTACATATGTTTATGTAAGCTTGACCTTTGTTTATTTTGTCAATGCCCAACTCATCTTCGATGTCTTGAAAAGGAAAAAGAAATCAAGTCAACAATATTAATGGTAAGCAACCATATACATAAACACCTGATACAGCATAAGTATGTTCACATCTAAAAATAAATCAATAAAACTCAGGTCCATATACTGTAGCCAGTTCATTTTATTTTCATTTAGAATATCCAGACCTACCTGTGACCTTGGGAACAGCCTGAGGAGAATGAGAGATAATATATTTTAAGATAAGAAATTATCAAAAACGTAATTCTAAAAATGTCTTATCTTTTGATTTTCTGTTTTGCATAACTTACATGATTATTTTCTCACAATACAAATTATGTTCTATCAAATTAAACATTGTTCTTTTAACATATTGAGCTACAGAGATAAATGAGTGTAAGCCTAATCATGTTTTTAAAGTTTCCTTTACTTACCCCAGCCAAAACTTGTGACACAGCTAAGCTCACAACAAGACAGGCATGGATATACATTCTCTCCAGATACTCTTTCCAGGGTCAAGGTCACTAGCAGTAACAAATCAGATCATAATGGGAAAACACCAAAAAAGAACCCATTAAATGTGTTTCAATTCACATCACCTCTACCAGAGTAAGAGCCTGAGCAAATGAGACTATGATGATTGATTGACAGGTTGTATCCAGTGAAATGTCCCTATACATTCCTTAGCATGATTTTCTCTTATTAAATTCACTTATGCATTGTTAAGGCTGCATAATAGTAAATATACTTAATTTGCCAAGTTAAAAACAAAATCGGTATAACAGACAATTACGCTTTACATGGCGAAAATATAATCTGAAAATACCATAGGAAAAATAAAATGTTCAAATCATTCACACATGAACATTGTAATACCTGTTTGCAGTCTTAAACACCAGTTGAAATCTCCAACAACTGCCCTAAGAAAGTGAACTTATTCAAACCACTTTCATACTGACATTTCCTCAATCCAGAATCTTCTTCATCATCCACCAAATTCTCTCAAAACTGGTTTGATGCATCATTATACAAGTATGCAGCTAGGCTCACGTTCTCGTCATAACATATTTTAGGATTTGCATAAGCATAGCTGCTTTGCCGCAAGCTTTGTTGGGTGACCAAGGCGTAGGAGAGCTACTACAACTCTGCGCAATTTGCGGCCATTTTGCTGATGCAGCCGGCGACTCCACTTCTGTGGGCCGCAAAATTGTTTGGGACAGCTGGGACACTTTTTATGGCTATGAACCCAGCTTGAACCGTCAGGAATTCGCACATTAGTTGATCCAATTCACCGTCTGAGCAGATGAACATGATCTGTGACTGAGAGCTGCCTTTATCCAGGTGGCAGCTCGTCAGTCCAATCAATGCTAGTCAGGTGTTCTGGGCCTGGTTCCAACTCGAGCAGCCAATTGACTCACTCATTCCTACATTCACTCCACAAGACAAAGGCTGCATTTCAAACTCACAAAAGACACACCCTCCTCCACTTACCCTCGCCTTATGCCCTTGAGGGAATCCCCACTGCCATCGGTCCAAACGATTAGCCAACCAAGGAAAGTTGGCAACTAGTTGGCCCTCGTTTGTGATCGGATTTGCGAGTGTACAATTCTGTTCACTCCGGGGCCTGAAACGCCCCATAATTCAATTCGCGATGATTGTACATTCGCTAAGAAAAGTCTGACAAAACTTAAAACCAACATCAATATGGAGAAGTCAACATACAAGTGTAAGTAAAAATGAATGTAAATACTAATAATAATGTTAGAAATTGTGCTACTAATGCACATGACGGCACAAACACGTATCGTGAAAGTAATGATTGTTTTGTTTGGTTAGCTTTTGGAAACATTAGCTGGCGAATACAACTTTCCCTGATATCACACTTATACATTGTAATTTTTGATTTAGCATTTAGCATTCGATGTCTGCGGATGCGTTGTCTTCTAGCCAAGATATTAAATGCAATCATAATTGACTGTAGTTCATATAAAGCACACACAACAGATACTGGTGGTTCCATGCTGACTGAAAACACATTTCCGGGCAAGAGCGGTCCATTTAAAATAAATTCATTCTTCCCTCAACCCTTGCCCTGCAAGTGTCAACTCATCATACGTCATCATAAGTGTCCATTTAATTTGAGGGGAGAGGGTGTGTCTTTTACGTGTTTGGAATGCAGCCAAACACAAGAGGGAAAGGAGAAACTAAGGGCTCTATTCAATTTGCATCGCAGAAGTTCAGCTTTACAGGATGATTTACATTTAAAGGCAATGTTCCCGCTTTAGTGGAGACTATATTCTCGGTAAACGCTGCATACAGTATGTCAGCTCAATTTGAAATTACCTTTACATTTCTGTTGCAGAATCTGTAACGCTTCATCTTTCCAGATTGAATAGAGCCCTAAACTACAGGAGGTTGATGGCATCTTAATTGGGGAGACCGGGTTCGTGTTAATAACTGGAGTGGAATAAGTGGAATGGTATCAAATACATCAAACACGTGGTTTCCAGGTGTTTGATGCCATTCCATTAGCTCCATTCCTGCCATTATTAGGGGTCGTTCTCCCCTCAGCAGCCTCCTGTGCCCTAAACAAACTAAGCCATGGCACACGTGACACGACCATATATCCAAAACAAATTTCAAAAGCATGAAAAACTTGTCAAAGACGGGTCAAGTCATATAATTTATGTGTTATACTTTGTCAATAGTGTACAATGTACATTCTATGTTAACTTCATTTTTAAAGCATTCAATGTTCCAACATCTAGTGGAAAGCCTTCCCAGAAGGGTGGAGGCTGTTATAGCAGCAAAGGGGGGACCAACTCCATATTAATGCCCATGATTATGGAATGAGATGTTCGACAAGCAGGTGTCCACATACTTGTGGCCATGTAGTGTAGCATATTATCCTGGGCCACTGATTGGATTGGATTTACTGTACTCACTCCAACTCATGCGCTCTCCACCTTCTAAAAGTCTTAGACACGTTAGTTTTTTAAAATAAAAGTCTATCCCCCTATTCCAAGGTGAGTCTGCTGGGTCATGGAACTCTAGAGCAGCTATCAGCAGACAGTACCCTGAGGAAGGATGCAACTATCAAGTCTTTAAATGGTCAGATTTGGGGGAACAACCCAATGCAATAAAGTTTTGTATAAACTACTCATGTTAATTTTTTAATGGGTTACAAAACAATAACTTTTTCTTAGGCTGTTCTTCTCATTTTACTAACTACTATGGTAACTTAAACATCTGACAATACTTAGAGTTTATGATTCAAAAAGGTCTAAAATCAATGCAAGTCTAATATCCAGGGAGAAATACATTTCTATTCATATATATAAGACACACAGGTGTGCCAACTAAAATAGATATCCTAGACGACTGAAGAATCTGACAAATAGGCAGTGTTTTGACAGGCAGCCCAGGTCTGATCTTTTTTTTACTAATTGGTCTTTTGACCAATCAGATCAGCTCTGAAAAAGATCTGATGTGAAAAGATTGTGATTGGTCAAAATACCAATTATTGGAAAAAATATCAGAATTGGGCTGCCTGTCTAAACGCAGCCAGAGACAAGTATTCAGACCCCTTGACCTTTTCTACATTTTGTTATGTTACAGCCTTATTCTAAAATGGATGTAAAAAATTGTTTTATAATCAATCTACACACAATACCGCATAATGACAAAGCGAAAACAGGTTTTTAGACATTTTTGCAAATGTATAAAAAATTTAAAACAGAAATACCTTATTTACATAAGTATTCAGACCTTTGCTATGAGACTCAATTGAGCTCAGGTGCATCCTGTTTCCATTGATCATCCTTGATGTTTCTACAATGATTGGAGTACACCTGTTGAAATTCAATTGATTGGACATGATTTGGAAAGGCACAAACCTGTCTATATAAGGTCCCACAGTTGACAGTGCATGTCAGAGCAAAAACCAAGCCATGAGGTCGAAGGAATTGTCTGTAGAGCTCCAAAACAGGATTGTGTTGAGGCACAGATCTGGGGAAGGTAGAGTGGCCAGGCGGAAGCCACTCCTCATTAAAAGGCACATGACAGCCCGCTTGGAGTTTGCCAAAAGGCCCCAAAAGACTCTCAGACCATGAGAAACAAGATTCTCTGGTCTGATGAAACCAAGATTGAACTCTTTGGCCTGAATGCGAAGCGTCACGTCTGGAGGAAACCTGGCACCATCCCTACGGTTAAGCATGGTTGTGGCAGCATCATGCTGTGTGGATGTTTTTCAGCGGCAAGGACTGGGAGACTAGTCAGGATCGAGGGAAAGATGAACGGAGCAAAGTACAGAGAGATCCTTGATGAAAACCTGCTACAGAGCGCTTAGGACCTCAGATTGTGGCGAAGGTTCACCTTCCAACAGGACAACAACCCTAAGCACACAGCCAAGACAACACAGGAGTGGCTTTGGGACAAGTCTCAATGTCCTTGAGTGGCCCAGCCAGAGCCCAGACTTGAACCCGATCGAACATCTCTGGAGAGACCTGAAAATAGCAGTGCAGCAACGCTCCCCATCCAACCTGACAGAGTTTGAGAGGATCTGCAGAGAAGAATGGTAGAAATTCCCCAAATACAGCTTTGCCAAGCTTGTAGCGTCATACCCAAGAAGACTCGAGGCTGTAATTGCTGCCAAAGGTGCTTCAACAAAGTACTGAGTAAAGGTTCTGAATACTTATGAAAATGTGATATTTCAGTTTTTATTTTTATTTTTAATTCTAAAGACCTGTTTTTGCTTTGTCATTATGGGGTATTTTGTGTAGATTGAGGGGGGAAAAAACATTTTAATCCACTTTATAATAATACTGTAACGTAACAATGTGGAAAATGTCAAGGGGTCTGAATACTTTACGAGTCCACTGTAAGTCAGTTCTTGTGTTCGTAGCAGTGTGTATGCATTTGCGTGGTTACACACAGTACATGTTAATTGGCTATGAGACCGAGATAAGGAGAGTCTTGCTGTAATCAAAGGGAAGGTACCACTGAAGGCCCCAGTATTTAGTCAGGCAGCTTGAAGCAGATGTGTGTAACCATCCAGGCCCTTGTCACAGCATGCAGTTGCCTTGTAGTGGAGTAATATTTTATATGTATATTGTTATATATACACCTCACATGCAACTCTTAATAAGACTATGCAACTAGCCTATTAAAATGATTATCTGACTCCGTAAGATAAATAGCAATATGCAAGAACATCATAGTTGAGTTGCAGTAATAAGCGATGAAGAAATGTCTGAGAATGGAATTCCAAATACAAGTGTATTTAATTACTTTGTAAAATGAATGGATTCACATACAAGGCATAAAGCTTAAGTTACAAAGCATTAACAAACATTACAAGGCATTATTCCAAGCATGGTCAGAGAGAGAGTGAGACAAAGAAAACATGGCTTGTCAATGGCCAATAGCACATGGGAGAGAGAAAGAGAAGGAAAGTGTGTCGGTATCTCACCACAGCAAGTCAGGAACATAAGAGAAAGAACAATGAGTCTAAGACCATTTTTTTAAGCATCTGAGTTGTTTGGATTCAAAATCTGAGTTGTTGACCAATAGTATTACTGTAACGTTAACCTCCAATCAGATATCAGACCTACATGATGTAATCACAACATAACTGCTTCTCAGAGGTGTGACAATGGGGGTTGGCAAGATAATTAGACATTCCTAAGACAACCCTTGCATACAGTTGATAAGAAGAGTCACTTTGGGGACTAGGCCGCACTACAGCCTGATAGGGAGATGACAATAAATACATTGTGCGCTTTTCATCACCAAAGCCGTGTTAACATTTACTGCACATGTTGCTGAGTAATCCAACCATTTTGTTAGTGTCATTGATATAAATGGGCAATTCACATACACTATCCAGTTCATAAGCGTTGACTGTAATACCTCTAGGGTCCTGTGGTGGTCTGGCAGCATGCTGCTTTCTAGTGATCTTACTCCCTCTCCACCTGAAATGTAATAACAACAAAAACATGAATAACAATAAGCCTAGTCAGTCAGTAACTTAGCTAACTAGGCTAATTAAATTGATCCCCTGCTGATTTTGTACGTTTGCCCACTGACAAAGAAATGATTAGTCTATAATTTTAATGGTAGGTTTATTTGAACAGTGAGAGACAGAATAACAACAACAACAAAAAAGAAAAACACGTCAAAAAATGTTATAAATTGATTTGCCATTTAATGCGGGAAATAAGTATTTGACCCCCTCTCAATCAGAAAGACTTCTGGCTCCCAGGTGTCTTTTATACAGGTAACGAGCTGAGATTAGGAGCACATTCTTAAAGGGAGTACAAGGGTTTTGCCTGTACACAGAGTTTTGCCTGTCCACAGAAGCAATCAATCAATCAGATTCCAAACTCTCCACCATGGCCAAGACCAAAGAGCTCTCCAAGGATGTCAGGGACAAGATTGTAGACCTACACAAGGCTGGAATGGGCTACATGACCATCGCCAAGCAGCTTGGTGAGAAGGTGACAACAGTTGGTGCGATTATTCGCAAATGGAAGAAACACAAAATAACTGTCAATCTCCCTCGGCCTGGGGCTCCATGCAAAATCTCACCTCGTGGAGTTGCAATGATCATGAGAACGGTGAGGAATCAGCCCAGAACTACACTGAGGATCTTGTCAATGATCTCAAGGCAGCTGGGACCATAGTCACCAAGAAAACAATTGGTAACACACTACGCCGTGAAGAACTGAAATCCTGCAGCGCCCGCAAGGTCCCCCTGCTCAAGAAAGCACATATACATGCCTGTCTGAAGTTTGCCAATGAACATCTGAATGATTCAGAGGAGAACTGGGTGAAAGTGTTGTGGTCAGATGAGGCCAAAATGGAGCTCTTTGGCATCAACTCAACTCGCCGTGTTTGGAGGAGGAGGAATGCTGCCTATGACCCCAAGAACACCATCCCCACCGTCAAACATGGAGGTGGAAACATTATGGGAGTGTTTTTCTGCTAAGGGGACAGGACATCTTCACCGCATCAAAGGGACGATGGACGGGGCCATGTACCGTCAAATCTTGGGTGAGAACCTCCTTCCCTCAGCCAGGGCATTGAAAATGGGTCGTGGATGGGTATTCCAGCATGACAATGACCCAAAACACACGGCCAAGGCAACAAAGGATTGGCTCAAGAAGAAGCACATTAAGGTCCTGGAGTGGCCTAGCCAGTCTCCAGACCTTAATTCCATAGAAAATCTGTGGAGGGAGCTGAAGGTTCGAGTTGCCAAACGTCAGCCTCGAAACCTTAATGACTTGGAGAAGATCTGCAAAGAGGAGTGGGACAAAATCCCTCCTGAGATGTGTGCAAACCTGGTGGCCAACTACAAGAAACGTCTGACCTCTGTGATTGCCAACAAGGGTTTTGCCACCAAGTAGTTTTGCAGAGGGGTCAAATACTTATTTCCCTCATTAAAATGCAAATCAATTTATAACATTTTTGACATGCGTTTTTCTAGATTTTTTTGGTTGTTATTCTGTTTCTCACTGTTCAAATAAACCTACCATTAAAATTATAGACTGATCATGTCTTTGTCTGTTGGCAAACGTACAAAATCAGCAGGGGATCAAATACTTTTTTCCCTCACTGTAGTAACACTGCAAAATACTAGAAATCAATGTGAATGACAGTCTAACACAGGATGCAGTCGAAATAGCAAAAGCCTTCAATTCCTACTTTTTTGACTCTGTCAAGGTACTGACACAGAACCCCTCCACTGGTTTCTGAGTCAGAGGTGAACAAGGTGATTAGCTCATTAAATAACTCTAAAGCCAAAGATGTGTTTGGACTGGACTCTACCTTTCTTAAAAACTACAAAGAGTCACTCATTGGCCCCATTACTAAGGTCACCAACACATCTATTGGTCAGGGAGTCTTTCCAAGGGTCTGGAAGTCGGCCATAATAATGGCTATCTTTAAATCAGGTGACCCTGCTGACGTGAGTAACTACATGCCCATTAGTATACTACCTGTGGTGTCGAAGGTTGCTGAAAAGTGTTTACAGAGCAACTGATTGCCCACCTCAACAACAGCCCCCTCACATTACACTCTATGCAGTTTGGCTTCAGAGCAAGACACTCCACAGAAACGGCCAACTGCTTTCTTCTGGAACATGTGAAGTCCAAGATGGAGAAAGGGGGCATTGTTGGGGCTGTATTTCTAGACCTAAGGAAAGCTTTTGATACTGTTAACCATGAGGTTCTCGTCACAAAACTGTCCAAGTTCAACTTTTGCCCCAATGCCTTGAGATGGATGAAATCATACCTTGACGGCAGAACCCAGTGTGTCAGAGTGAGCAATGAGCTGTCGCCCACTCTCAGCTATGATGTGGGCGTGCCCCAAGGGTCAATACTGGGGCCCCTCCTGTTCAGCCTGTACATTAATGATCTGCCTTCTGTCTGTACTGGGTCTGAAGTTCGAATGTATGCAGATGATACAGTGATATACAGTGGGGAGAACAAGTATTTGATACACTGCCGATTTTGCAGGTTTTCCTACTTACAAACCATGTAGAGGTCTGTCATTTTTATCATAGGTACACTTAAACTGTGAGAGACGGAAATCCAGAAAATCACATTGTATGATTTTTAAGTAATTAATTTGCATTTTATTGCATGACATAAGTATTTGATCACCTACCAACCAGTAAGACTTCTGGCTCTCACAGACCTGTTAGTTTTTCTTTAAGAAGCCCTCCTGTTCTCCACTCATTACCTGTATTAACTGCACCTGTTTGAACTCGTTACCTGTATAAAAGACACCTGTCCACACACTCAATCAAACAGACTCCTACCTCTCCACAATAGCCAAGACCAGAGAGCTGTGTAAGGACATCAGGGATAAAATTGTAGACCTGCACAAGGCTGGGATGGGCTACAGGACAATAGACAAGCAGCTTGGTGAGAAGGCAACAACTGTTGGCGCAATTATTAAAAAATGGAAGAAGTTCAAGATGACGGTCAATCACCCTCGGTCTGGGACTCCATGCAAGATCTCACCTCGTGGGGCATCAATGATCATGAGGAAGGTGAGGGATCAGCCCAGAACTACACGGCAGGACCTGGTCAATGACCTGAAGAGAGCTGGGACCACAGTCTCAAAGAAAACCATTAGTAATACACTACGCCGTCATGGATTAAAATCCTGCAGCGCACGCAAGGTCCCCCTGCTCAAGCCAGCACATGTCCAGGCCCATCTGAAGTTTGCCAATGACCATCTGGATGATCCAGAGGAGGAATGGGAGAAGGTCATGTGGTCTGATTAGACAAAAATAGAGCTTTTTGGTCTAAACTCCACTCGCCGTGTTTGGAGGAAGAAGAAGGATGAGTACAACCCCAAGAACACCATCCCAACCGTGAAGCATGGAACTGGAAACATCATTCTTTGGGGATGCTTTTCTGCAAAGGGGACAGGATGACTGCACTGTATTGAGGGGAGGATGGATGGGGCCATGTATCGCGAGAACAACCTCCTTCCCTCAGTAAGAGCATTGAAGATGGGTCGTGGCTGGGTCTTCCAGCATGACAACGACCCGAAACACACAGCCAGGGCAACTAAGGAGTGGCTCCGTAAGAAGCATCTCAAGGTCGTGGAGTGGCCTAGCCAGTCTCCAGACCTGAACCCAATAGAACATCTTTGGAGGGAGCTGAAAGTCCGTATTGCCCAGCGACAGCCCCGAAACCTGAAGGATCTGGAGAAGGTCTGTATGGAGGAGTGGGCCAAAATCCCTGCTGCAGTGTGTGCAAACCTGGTCAAGACCTACAGGATATGTATGATCTCTGTAATTGCAAACAAAGGTTTCTGTACCAAATATTAAGTTCTGCTTTTCTGATGTATCAAATAGTTATGTCATGCAATAAAATGCAAATTAATTACTTAAAAATCATACAATGTGATTTTCTGGATTTTGGTTTTAGATTCCGTCTCTCACAGTTGAAGTGTACCTATGATAAAAATTATAGATCTCTACATGCTTTGTAAGTAGGAAAACTTGCAAAATCGGTAGTGTATCAAATACTTGTTCTCCCCACTGTATGTGCATGCAAAGAGCAAACAACAAGCTGCACAAGAACTCACTACTGTAGTGGTCCAGGTTACAAAGTGGCTCAGTGACTCATGTTTGCATCTCAATGTGAAAAAAAACAGTCTGCATGTTCTTCACAAAGAGGGCAACTGATGCTACTGAGCCAGATGTCTATGTGTCAGGGGAGAAGCTCCAGGTGGTATCCGATTTTAAGTACCTTGGCATCATACTTGATTCCAACCTCTCTTTTTAAAAAGCAGGTGAAAAAGGTAACTCAAATAACCAAATTCAACCTAGCTAATTTCTGATTCATACCATATTGTTTGACTACAGAGGTAGCAAAACTGTACTTAAAATCTTTGATGCTCCCCTACTTAACATGACTAGTTGGGCCCAAGCTTGTTGTTCAACATTAAAATCCATTCAGTCTGTCCACAAACAGGCTCTCAAAAAGTGCTTAATAGAAAGCCCAATAGCCATCATCACTGTTACATCCTCAGAAAGCATGAGCTCCTGAGTTGGGAAAATCTGGTGCAATATACCGACGCATGTCTTGTATTCAAGATCATAAATGGCCTGGATCCCCCTCCACCTAGTACTTTTGTTAAACAGAAAACCCAAACCCATGGTAGCAGATCCACAAGGTCTGCCATGAGAGGCGACTGTATAGTTCCCTTAAGGAAAAGCACCTTTAGTCAATCTGCTTTCTGTGAGAGCTTCCCATGTCTCGAACACACTGCCATCAGATACACATAACTGCACCACCTATCCCACCTTCACAAAAAACATAAAGACATGGCAAAAGGCCAACCAGACTTGTGAACGTAATCCCTAGCTGTGTATTGCCGCTTTCCATGTTATCTGTAGATTGTGAGGTGTGGAAACTGTTGCTTTTATGTATTTTGTTTTGTTGCTTTTTGTTCTATGTTGCTCTGTCTGCATGCTATGTGTTGCTTGTTCTATGTTGCTCTGCATGTACTCACTGCTCATTGTTTATCTGTATTATCATTGTAATTCTTTTTAATAACCTGCCCAGGGACTGCGGTTGAAAATGAGCCGGCTGGCTAAAACCGGCACTTTTACTGAAACATTGATTAATGTGCACTGTCCCTGTAAAAATAAAAATAAACTTGAACTCAAATATTTACAATGGTGTTTGTTCTTCACTGGTTTTCTTTTTCTTGTGGCAACAGGTCACAAATATTGCTGCTGTTATTGCACTCTGTGGTATTTCACCCAATAGATATGGGAGTTTATCAAAATTGGATTTGTTTTTGAATTCTTTGTGGGTCTGTGTAATCTGAAGGAAATATGTGTCTCTATGGTCATACATTTGGCAGGAGGTTAGGAAGTGCAGCTCAGTTTCCACCTCATTTTGTGGGCAGTGTGGCAACCTTTCTCAATAGCAAGGCAATGCTCACTGAGTCTGTACATAGTCAAAGCTTTCCTTAATTTTGGGTCAGTCACAGTGGTCATGTATTCTGCCTCTGTGTACTCTCTGTTTAGGGCCAAATAGCATTCTAGTTTGCTATGTTTTTTTGTTAATTCTTTCCAATGTGTCAAGTAATTATATTTTTGTTTTCTCATAATTTGGTTGGGTCTAATTGTGTTGCTGTCCTGGGGCTCTGTGGGGTCTGTTTCTATTTGTGAACAAAGCCCCAGGACCAGCTTGCTTAGGGGACTCTTCTCCAGGTTCATCTCTGTAGGTGATGGCTTTGTTATGGAAGGTTTGGGAATCGCTTCCTTTTAGGTGGTTATAGAATTTAACGGCTGTTTTCTGGATTTTGATAATTAGCGGGTATCGTGTCTTATGTTGTACACTGAGGATATTTTTGCAGAATTCTGCATACAGAGTCTCAATTTGGTGTTTGTCCCATTTTGTGAATTCTTGGTTGGTGAGCCAACCCCAGACCTCACAACCATAAAGGGCAATGGGCTCTCTCTCTCTCTCTCTCAATTTAATTCAATTCAAAGCTCTTTATTGTAATGGGAAACATATGTTTACATTGCCAAAGCAAGTGAAATAGATAATAAACAAAAGTGAAATAAACAATAAAATTGAACAGTAAACATTACACTCACAAATGTTCCAAAGGAATAGAGACATTTCAAATGTCCTATTATGTCTATATACAGTTTTGTAATGATCTCTCTCGCTCTCTCGCTCTCACTCCGTCTCTCTTGCAGTATCACAGCTTTGCCACCAGGTGGCAGGAAAGTCTACCCTACAGCTGCTCTTAGCACTGCCACCCTTATTATTATTCTGAAGGAACTCCCAGACAGCCTTGAAAGCTGAAGTCAGACTGCGGAGTGTAATCAGATAAAACATTGTTTGTATTGCCCTTATATCACAACAGCTGGTTAGCACACACATTTATGAAGAGGGAAATGCTTCACAAACAGCACCCATATAAATGGTGTGATTAAAAAAGACCAGCTGCGTGGATGTTGTACAGGGCCCTTGTAATACAAACAATCTGGTCTGATCCAAGTCCAAAGGACATGCTGGGCCAAAACAACACAATGAAACACCGCTTTCAGCATTGGTGATTTACAAAGACTCGTCTACATGTGCTTGTTATCTACAGTATCTCCTCATCTCCACTTCTTCTGATGCCAGAACCAAACCATCACTGACTAAAGCCATTATGCCTGTAACAGCCTCTGATCTGCATCAAAACAGTGTCCAATCTCTTTCTGTGCGTCACCACCATAGTGGGATAAGCTGCAAGACACAGCTTGTTCAAAGAGACTCCCATCCTGTGTCTTTCCACTGATTGACTACCCCCTCAATGTCTTCCCAGTTCCCACCATCTGGTTCAATAGGCCATCATGTCTCCCTCAATAGACAGTCAATGAGATGAGGGAGATGTATTACTCTAAACTACACTCCTCTGTTGGGATGAGGAAGGCCATTTGATCAGGGTTTAATGATGCCTTTTGGCTCTGCGGTGGTGTGTCCTCCTGAGTGATGGGTGTGTGTGAACAGACAGATCCCCCCTCGGTGCCCAGATTGGCACCACTATGGAGGCGATAGACAGACAGGCTCAAGAGAGGGTGTTATCTGAAATCAGCATTTGTTTCCCTGCTGGACCCTCATCCTGAAACAGGGAGCTTTGACTTGTCAGAGATCATGTGGGCATATATTCAAGGAAAGGTTGCCTCTATGTGTACCGAAGAAACCTGCTGTGTCTTTGGTCAAACTGACTCATTATGATTTTCACTGGTGTAATTTCTCTTCCACATGTCCCCTCACACATTAGTTTGTTCCTACACAGTGTGTTTGTGTACCGTCTGCTTGATGATTGAGTGAGTTGTTTCTCAGTATCGGGGGAAAGACTGGGAAGCCCATGTGTCATGTTGTCAGTGGACTCTGCCCCTCCACGCTGGAGGGAGGAAGGGTTGTGAAGATGGAGGTGTGTGTGTGTGTGTGTGTGTGTGTGTGTCCTCAGACAGACACTCATAAACAGTGGGGACCCAGCCAGAGGGAGGAGTTACACACACCTCTCTGTAGCCAGTGGCACATTAGAAAGTGGAACACTGAACATCATGCCCAGCAAACATGCCCACATTGGCTAAAATATTGGCCCTGTGTAGGCTGCCCACATTGGATAAATATTGGCCCTGTGTAGGCTGCCCATATTGGCAAAAATATTGTCCCTGTGTAGGCTGCCCACATTGGCAAAAATATTGTCCCTGTGTAGGCTGCCCACATTGGCTAAATATTGGCCCTGTGTAGGCTGCCCGCATTGGCTAAATATTGGCCCTGTGTAGGCTGCCACATTGGCTAAATATTGTCCCTGTGTAGGCTGCCCACATTGGCTAAATATTGGCCCTGTGTAGGCTGCCCACATTGGCTAAATATTGGCCCTGTGTAGGCTGCCCACATTGGATAAATATTGGCCCCGTGTAGGCTGCCCACATTGGATAAATATTGGCCCCGTGTAGGCTGCCCACATTGGATAAATATTGGCCCTGTGTAGGCTGCCCACATTGGATAAATATTGGCCCTGTGTAGGCTGCCCACATTGGATAAATATTGGCCCTGTGTAGGCTGCCCACATTGGATAAATATTGGCCCCGTGTAGGCTGCCCACATTGGATAAATATTGGCCCTGTGTAGGCTGCCCACATTGGATAAATATTGGCCCTGTGTAGGCTGCCCACATTTGATAAATATTGGCCCTGTGTAGGCTGCCCACATTGGGCTGAGGCGCCTTCGCTCATCGTCTCCATGTTGGCTCCCAAGGCATTTGCCCAGTGTTGCCCAATGTGGGCAGCTCATATCTGGTGAGCGCAGCCCTTACTTGGCCTGAAATCTTTTCCCATCAAACGTGCCCACATGGCACGAAGCACCTTTTAGTATTGAATAGGAATCTATTGATGTATTTAATTATTACAATTTAATTCAATGCATAAATTGCATATTTTTATAAAGCCAATTTAGGAAACATGATACATTGTATCAGAAAGACAACCAAACCACGCCCCAAAATATTTGAATGAGCCCCTCCTTTATCTGGGCTTGGTGTGGGCTAGCCTGTGCTGGGCTTGGTGTGGACATGCTGTTACATGTTAAAAGCATTGACATGTAAAAAGACAGAGACTTGTCACTGGATAAAACTGTTGCTGACACATGAGCTAGAGATAGTAATGTCAACAGGGCCAGTCTGGACTTAGGAGGCCCAGGAACGAACAGTCTCTAATTAAGCAAAGGGATTTCACAAACTCACACACACAGAGAGAGAGAGAGAGAGAGAGAGAGAGAGAGAGAGAGAGAGAGAGAGAGAGAGAGAGAGAGAGAGAGAGAGAGAGAGAGTAGAGAGAGAGAGAGAGGAGAGAGAGAGAGAGAGAGAGAGAAGAGAGAGAGAGAGAGAGAGAGAGAGAGAGAGAGAGAGAGAGAGAGAGGAGAGAGAGAGAGAGAGAGAGGAGAGAGAGAGAGAGAGAGAGAGAGAGAGAGAGAGAGAGAGAGAGAGAGAGAGAGAGAGATGAGAGAGAAGAGAGAGAGAGAGAGAGAGAGAGAGAGAGAGAGAGAGAGAGAGAGATGAGAGAGAGAGAGAGAGAGAGAGAGAGAGAGAGAACTTTTCCTGTGTCCTTAAGTGACATATTGCATGTGTAATTGGAGTGTAATGAACTTAGAGAGTATAATTGACTATTAGCATTTGAATGAATGAGGGAACAATCTTGCATATGTTCATAATTGCAATAGCTTTATTTTTCTTAAAGAATTTTTATGAAATTATACAAAGTTGACATAATTCAACATTTAACAAGGTAAAAACAAACACTTATAAATATTTGAGTGTGAAGGTTTGGTTTACATTTCTCACCCTGCACTAAATAATAATAAATATGATCTTTTGGGCATATACCCAGTTTTATTTCCGTGTTTTACAGTGCAGTTCAGGGTATGAGAGAATCACTCAAAAAGGTTCAGAGGATCAAGGAGTGGTCTTGGTTTGGGCCATTTAGTTGGTGTTGGTGAAGGCCTGGTAGAGGGCGGTGAGCTGGGCCTTCAGGTCCTGGGCGTAGGGGTCCAGCTTGTCCTTCAGGTCCTCAGCGTAGGGGACTAGGCTCTGCTGCACCATCTGAGCTCTGGTGGTCAGCTGGCTCTGGAGATTCTCGGCCAGGGGGGCCACACTCTTCTGGAAGTCCTGCAGGCGAAGGTCCACTTTCTGCTTCAGCTCGTCAGTGTAGGGACCCAGCTTGGACTGCAGCTCCTTCACACTCTGCTCCAGACTCCCCTTCATCTCCTCACTCTTCTGGAGCAGGGTGGCCCTCAGGGCCTCGGAGTCCAGGGACTCTGCATAGGGGGCCAGATCCTGTTTCAGCTGCTCCACTCTCTGCTGGACTTGTGTCTTGATCTCCTCTGCATAGGGTTCCAGTTTACCCTTGACGCTTCCCAAGTCCTGCTCCAGACGCTCTCTCAGCAGCTCGGCCTCCTGGGTAATCTTGGTCATCAGGTCCTTGGCTGCAGGAGGAAGCTGCTCCTGAAGGGAGACAGCGTATTGGCTGGCCACATCAGCGCTCTCTGTGATTCGGTCACTGCAAGAGAGGAGAGGGGTCTGGTCAGGTCAGGATTCTAGTACTCTGAGGGCTTCCACTACAGACATTACACGCATGTTCTGACAACTACATCACGGGTCACATGACTTACTTGACATCCTGTCCCAGCTGAGACTTCCTGATCATCTGGACAGTGTCGTCGGCAGTTTTTGTTGCCTTGGCGACATAGTCCCAGAAGGCATCTGTCAGCTGCTCCAGCTGTGGCTTGGGCTCATCAGCGTAGAATAGGTTAGCATGGCAACCTTTTGGGGCGTGGAAGTAGAGTTAGTTCCTGTGAAAACACTAGTTTAACCTGACCTACTTTATGACCTTACACTGTTAAAGGAGCTAGAAGTATGCCAAGTTTAAAATAATAATAATTCAAATAATCTTGTTGCATTCAAAGGTTTCAATAAATAAAAAATAGAGAGTAGTTATGGTTGTGGTAACATTAGATGTTACTTACCAGAGAGTACAGCAATTGCAAGCACCATGAACACCTTCATATTTCAAATCAAATCAAATCAAATCAAATCAAATTTTATTGGTCACATGCGCCGAATACAACAGGTGCAGACATTACAGTGAAATGCTTACTTACAGCCCTTAACCAACAGTGCATTTATTTTAAACAAAAAAGTAAGAATAAAACAACAACAAAAAAGTGTTGAGAAAAAAAAGAGCAGAAGTAAAAAATAAAGTGACAGTAGGGAGGCTATATATACAATAGAATAAAGTGACAGTAGGGAGGCTATATATACAGGGGGGTACCGTTGCATAGTAAACGTGCGGGGGCACCGGCCAGTTGAGGCAGTTGAGGCAATATGTACATGTGGGTAGAGTTAAAGTGACTATGCATAAATACTTAACAGAGTAGCAGCAGCGTGAAAAGGATGGGGTGGGGGGGCAGTGCAAATAGTCCGGGTAGCCATGATTAGCTGTTCAGGAGTCTTATGGCTTGGGGTAGAAGCTGTTGAGAAGTCTTTTGGACCTAGACTTGGCACTCCGGTATCGCTTGCCGTGCGGTAGCAGAGAGAACAGTCTATGACTAGGGTGACTGGAGTCTTTGACAATTTTGAGGGCCTTCCTCTGACACCGCCTGGTATAGAGGTCCTGGATGGCAGGGAGCTTTGCCCCAGTGATGTACTGGGCCGTACGCACTACCCTCTGTAGTGCCTTGCGGTCAGAGGCCAAGCAGTTGCCATACCAGGCGGTGATGCAACCAGTCAGGATGCTCTCGATGGTGCAGCTGTAGAATTTTTTGAGGATCTGAGGACCCATGCCAAATCTTTTTAGTCTCCTGAGGGGGAATAGGCTTTGTCGTGCCCTCTTCACGACTGTCTTGGTGTGTTTGGACCATGATAGTTCGTTGGTGATGTGGACACCAAGGAACTTGAAGCTCTCAACCTGTTCCACTACAGCCCCGTCGATGAGAATGGGGGCGTGCTCAGTCCTCTTTTTTTTCCTGTAGTCCACAATCATCTCCTTTGTCTTGGTCACGTTGAGGGAGAGGTTGTTGTCCTGGCACCACACGGCCAGATCTCTGACCTCCTCCCTATAGGCTGTCTCATCGTTGTCGGTGATCAGGCCTACCACTGTTGTGTCGTCGGCAAACTTAATGATGGTGTTGGAGTCGTGCCTGGCCATGCAGTCATGGGTGAACAGAGAGTACAGGAGGGGACTGAGCACGCACCCCTGAGGGGCCCCCGTGTTGAGGATCAGTGTGGCAGATGTGTTGTTACCTACCCTTACCACCTGGGGGCGGCCCGTCAGGAAGTCCAGGATCCAGTTGCAGAGGGAGGTGTTTAGTCCCAGGATCCTTAGCTTAGTGATGAGCTTTGAGGGCACTATGGTGTTGAATGCTGAGCTGTAGTCAATGAATAGCATTCTCACGTAGGTGTTCCTCTTGTCCAGGTGGGAAAGGGCAGTGTGGAGTGCGATAGAGATTGCATCATCTGTGGATCTGTTGGGGCGGTATGCAAATTGGAGTGGGTCTAGGGTTTCTGGGATTATGCTGTTGATGTGAGCCATGACCAGTCTTTCAAAGCACTTCATGGCTACAGACGTCAGTGCCACGGGTCGGTAGTCATTTAGGCAGGTTATCTTAGAGTTCTTGGGCACGGGGACTATGGTGGTCTGCTTGAAACATGTTGGTATTACAGACTCAGTCAGGGACATGTTGAAAATGTCAGTGAAGACACTTGCCAGTTGGTCAGCACATGCTCGGAGTACACGTCCTGGTAATCCGTCTGGCCCTGCGGCCTTGTGAATGTTGACCTGCTTAAAAGTCTTACTCACATCGGCTACGGAGAGCGTGATCACATAGTCGTCCGGAACAGCTGGTGCTCTCATGCATGCTTCAGTGTTGCTTGCCTCGAAGCGAGCATAGAAGTGGTTTAGCTCGTCTGGTAGGCTTGTGTCACTGGGCAGCTCGCGGCTGTGCTTCCCTTTGTAGTCTGTAATAGTTTTCAAGCCCTGCCACATCCGACGAGCGTCAGAGCCAGTGTAGTATGATTCAATCTTAGACCTGTATTGACTCTTTGCCTGTTTGATGGTTCGTCGGAGGTCATAGCGGGATTTCTTATAAGCGTCCGGGTTAGAGTCCCGTTCCTTGAAAGCGGCAGCTCTACCCTTTAGCTCAGTGCGGATGTTTCCTGTAATCCATGGCTTCTGGTTGGGGTATGTACGTACGGTCACTGTGGGGACGACATCATCGATGCACTTATTGATGAAGCCAGTGACTGATGTGGTGTACTCCTCAATGCTGTCTGAAGAATCCCTGAACATGTTCCAGTCTGTGCTAGCAAAACAGTCCTGTAGCTTAGCATCTGCGTCATCTGACCACTTTTTTATTAGCCGAGTCACTGGTGCTTCCTGCTTCAGTTTTTGCTTATAAGCAGGAATCAGGAGGATAGAGTTATGGTCAGATTTGCCAAATGGAGGGCGAGGGAGAGCTTTGTATGCGTCTCTGTGTGTGGAGTAAAGGTGGTCTAGAGTTTTTTCCCCTCTGGTTGCACATTTAACATGCTGGTAGAAATGAGGTAGAACGGATTTAAGTTTCCCTGCATTAAAGTCCCCTGCTACTAGGAGCGCTGCATCTGGATGAGCGTTTTCCTGTTGATTAATGGCCTTGTACAACTCATTCAGTGCAATCTTAATGCCAGCATTGGTTTGTGGTGGTAAATAGACAGCTATGAAAAGTATAGATGAAAACTCTCTTGGTGAATAGTGTGGTCTACAGCTTATCATAAGATACTCTACCTCAGGCGAGCAAAACCTTGAGACTTCCTTAGTATTTGATTTTGTGCACCAGCTGTTGTTTACAAAAATACAGAGACCGCCACCCCTCGTCTTACCCGAGTCTGCCGTTCTGTCCTGCCGATGTAGCGTATAGCCTGCTAGCTGAATGTTGTCATTGTTGTCATTCAGCCACGACTCCGTGAAACATAAGATATTACAGTTTTTAATGTCCCGTTGGTAGGATAACCGTAATCTTAAATCGTCCATTTTATTATCCAAAGCTTGAACGTTGGCTAATAGGATTGATGGGAGAGGCAGTTTACTCGTTCGCCGTCGGATCTTTACAAGGCACCCCGACCTACGTCCACGGTATCTCCGTCTCTTCCTCACGCGAATGACGGGGATCTGGGCCTTGTCTGGAGTCTGTAGAATATCCTTCGCGAACGCCTCGTTGAAGAAAAAGTGTTCGTCCAACGCGAGGTGAGTAATCGCTGTCCTGATATCCAGAAGCTCTCTTTGGTTATAAGAGACGATGGCATAAACATTATGTACAAAATAAATTACAAATAACGCGGAAAAACACACATAATAGTACAATTGGTTAGAGGGCTGTAAAACGGCAGCCATCTTCTTCCGGCGCTGTTCTATTTGCGTTTCTCACTGAAACAGAAACATCATTGATCAATTACACTTCAATTACATTTGAATCTTAGAACCCTAAAATCATAGTTTCTCAACACCTTGTTTTGAATCTCAGCATTGGCCTCACCTGTTTTTTTCCTGGTGTATCTGTTTATTCAGTCTGTCTGTGTGTCTCTCAGGCCAGTGCCGTGCTGTATATATAGTGGAAACCAGAGGTGTAGCTGAAAGCCCAAAGTCCAGGACTCACTGCCATGTCACCTCTCTTCCTGCTGGCTACAACTCCTGGCTGGCTGTCATCACATGACTGTGCGGTTTCTATATCGACACGCACACACACACACACACACACACATACACACACACACACACACACACACACACACACAAATCACAATGACAATACATTATTTTGTTACATTCATATTCACTCTCTGAGCCTGACAGACTGAACATGGACAGACCAGACTTGATTAACCTTGCTTTGATTGAACTTCAGTATGTTTCCTTTGGGAATCTCCCCCACCACCACCATGGTCCTTTTTATTGGTTATATTCTAATTAGACAACTGTGCATGGACCTTAACCCTTCTACTGAAAGCCTCATTCTAGAGAAGACTTACAGTCAGGGGTGGAACTTTCACACATTCTGAAATTGCATTTTTGCCCCCCCCCCCCCCCCCACACACTTTTATCATTGGAATGTGATACAAAACGAGGCAACAGTGTGCTTTAGGACCATGCGAACGTCTTTGAGCGGTTGGGTAGGCTGTTTGGAGTGTTCATCCAACTGGATAAAAATTAAATAAAGTACAGAACCAGTCAAAGGTTTGGACACACCTATTCATTCAAGAGTTTTTCTTTATTTTTACTATTTTCTACATTGTAGAATAATAGTGAAGACATCAAAACTATGAAATAACACATATGGAATCATGTAGTAACCCAAAAAGTGTTAAACAAATCAAAATATATTTTTGATTTTAGATTCTTCAAAGTAGCCACCCTTTTCCTTGATGACGGCTTTGCATTCTCTCAACCAGCTTCATGAGGTAGTCACCTGGGATGCTTTTCCAACAGTCTTGAAGGAGTTCCCACATATGCTGAGCACTTGTTGGCTGCTTTCCCTTCACTCTGCGGTCCAACTCATCCCAAACCATCTCAATTGGGTTGAGGTCAGGTGACTGTGGAGGCCAGGTCATCTGATGCAGCACTCCATCACTCTCCTTCTTGGTCAAATAGCCCTTACACAGCCTGGAGGTGTGTTTTGGGTCATTGTCTTGTTGAAAAACAAATGATAGTTCCACTAAGCGCTAACCAGATGGGATGGTGTATCACTGCAGAATCTGGTGGTAGCCATGCTGGTTAAGTGTGCCTTGAATTCTAAATAAATCACAGACAGTGTCACCAGCAAAGCACCCCCACACCATCACACCTCCTCCTCCATACTTCACGGTGGGAACCACACATGCGGAGATCATCAGTTCACCTACCCTGTTGGAACCAAAAATCTCAAATTTGGACTCATCAAACCAAAGGACAGATTTCTACCTTCATGTCTTAAAGTAATGATGGACTGTCGTTTCTCTTTGCTTATTTGAGCTGTTCTTGGACTTGGTCTTTTACCAGATAGGGCTATCTTCTGTATACCAACCCTACCTTGTCACAACACAACTGATTGGCTCAAACACATTCAGAAGGAAAGAAATTCCACAAATTAACTTTTAACAAGACACACCTGTTAATTGAAATGAATTCCAGGTGACTACCTCATGAAGCTGGTTGAGAGAATGCCAAGAGTGTGCAAAGCTGTCATCAAGGCAAAGGGTGGCTACTTTGAAGAATCTCAAATATAAAATATATGTTTATTTGTTTAACACTTTTTAAGGTTACTACATGATTCCGTGTTATTTCATAGTTTGAATGTCTTTACTATTATTCTACAATGTAGAAAATATTTAAAATAAAGAAAAACCCTGGAATGAGTAGGTGTGTCCAAACTTTTGTTTAGCCATCAAAAGTAGCATTCCAACGTTTGTGTCACCTCAACTGCCAACGCAAACCTATAGCGCAGTGTCAACCTTCACACATTTTAGTCATCACTGGGGCCAGAGGTTATTTGAGGTGTTGAATGTTGCACTGTAGTGCATTTACATTGGGAATAGTAGATCACAGACAACACCCTCTCCTTACTCTACTCTCTATAGAGTGACACTGTGACTAGAGAAGATGGTTTGTAATAAGGCACGGTGGGTAGATAGGAGGTTTAGAACTCAACAGCTCCAGGTTACCAGGATGTGACATCATGAATAACTCAAGTGTTGTAGAATGAGTGCTGTGAAGATTCTCCCTCTGACCATTCTCTGGGTAGACTGATCCACCTTTTCGACATGGTAATGTCGTTCCCAGACACTTCTTTGTGCAATAACCTGGGGGCGAGGTTATGACATGGTAAACTACCAGTATAGCACATTTTCCTGTAAACAGTAACCCCCTATCCATTTAAACAGAATAACTACAGTTTGACAAAGGGGGAGCTTTACTTTGAAAAATGAAAGTCTACTGTAACATTTAATTGATTCCAAATTAGTTCCTAGACACCATACCTTATCTACTAGCTATTGTGGAATCACATCTAACGAATGGACTGGACCCCTAACCCTAGACCCTATCATAGTGTGTATGGGTCAACTGAACTTCGGTCAGACAACTGACACATGGAAGTGCTTGAACACATGACCTCACAGTGAAACTGAAAACTATATCATACAATATATTCTGGGAGTCAATGCCAGCTGGCTGGACATCAAACTAAAACTGACTATAAATCAATACCATATCTGATTAGACTGTGATATCTCATAAAGGTTGGGAGGAAGGTGTTGTCTGGACAAAGTGCTATTTATGTCTGAGAAATGGCTGTGACTTTCTGTGCCATCAAGGAAAAATCCATGAAACTGACCTGGTGTGAATCAGATACTCACTTTCAGCATTGTAGAGTTGTAGCGTCATATACATTGAGGGAATTAAGTATTTGATCCCCTGCTGATTTTGTACGTTTGCCCACTGACAAAGACATGATCAGTCTATAATTTTAATGGTAGGTTTATTTGAACAGTGAGAGACAGAATAACAACAAAAAAATCCAGAAAAACGCATGTCAAAAATGTTATAAATTGATTTGCATTCTAATGAGGGAAATAATTATTTGACCCCTCTGCAAAACATGACTTAGTACTTGGTGGCAAAACCCTTGTTGGCAATCACAGAGGTCAGACGTTTCTTGTAGTTGGCCACCAGGTTTACACACATCTCAGGAGGGATTTTGTCCCACTCCTCTTTGCAGATCTTCTCCAAGTCATTAAGGTTTCGAGGCTGACGTTTGGCAACTCGAACCTTCAGCTCCCTCCACAGATTTTCTATGGGATTAAGGTCTGGAGACTGGCTAGGCCACTCCAGGACCTTAATGTGCTCTTCTTGAGCCACTCCTTTGTTGCCTTGGCCGTGTGTTTTGGGTCATTGTCATGCTGGAATACCCATCCACAATCCATTTTCAATGCCCTGGCTGAGGGAAGGAGGTTCTCACCCAAGATTTGACGGTACATGGCCCCGTCCATCATCCCTTTGATGTGGTGAAGTTGTCCTATCCCCTTAGCAGAAAAACACCCCCAAAGCATAATGTTTCCACCTCCATGTTTGACGGTGGGGAGGGTGTTCTTGGGGTCATAGGCAGCATTCCTCCTCCTCCAAACATGGCGAGTTGAGTTGATGCCAAAGAGCTCGATTTTGGTCTCATCTGACCACAACACTTTCACCCAGATCTCCTCTGAATCATTCAGATGTTCATTGGCAAACTTCAGACGGGCCTGTATATGTGCTTTCTTGAGCAGGGGGACCTTGCAGACGCTGCAGGATTTCAGTCCTTCACTGCGTAGTGTGTTACCAATTGTTTTCTTGGTGACTATGGTCCCAGCTGCCTTGAGATCATTGACAAGATCCTCCCGTGTAGTTCTGGGCTGATTCCTCACCGTTCTCATGATCATTGCAACTCCACGAGGTGAGATCTTGCATGGAGCCCCAGGTCGAGGGAGATTGACAGTTCTTTTGTGTTTCTTCCATTTGTGAATAATCGCACCAACTGTTGTCACCTTCTCACCAAGCTGCTTGACGATGGTCTTGTAGCCCATTCCAGCCTTGTGTAGGTCTACAATCTTGTCCCTGATATCCTTGGAGAGCTCTTTGGTCTTGGCCATGGTGGAGAGTTTGGAATCTGATTGATTGATTGCTTCTGTGGACAGGTGTCTTTTATACAGGTAACAAGCTGAGATTAGGAGCACTCCCTTTAAGAGTGTGCTCCTAATCTCAGCTTGTTACCTGTATAAAAGACACCTGGGAGCCAGAAATCTTTCTGATTGAGAGGGGGTCAAATACTTATTTCCCTCATTAAAATGCAAATCAATTTATAACATTTTTGACATGCGTTTGTCTGGATTTTTTTGTTGTTATTCTGTCTCTCACTGTTCAAATAAACCTACCATTAAAATTATAGACTGATCATGTCTTTGTCAGTGGGTAAACATACAAAATCAGCAGGGGATCAAATACTTAATTCCCTCACTGTATAAAGACAAAAATACATTATGGTTGAGAGAAAATAACATGCTAGTGTATGTAAAAGTGCATAAGCCTCAATACAACACAATCCATCTACCCTCAGATGATATTAACAGTAATAGACCTGTATAAATCAAAGGCCAACAAGTGTCCTGCTGCACATGTATCACTACTGCATATCATTGAAAAACTATAGACAAGGCGATTGAATGGAGATGTGTGTATCAGCATGCAGTCCCAGGAGATTGGTCTTCACTGAGTATCTCTGACCACTATTTAATGTCCCTAACTCTGTTTGTCACACTTTACCCAGAGGTGATGATAACACAGTGCTCTCCTGTGCGTTCTGGGTCCAGGGGTTCATTGGGATAGGTCCAGGGTGAGTTGTCAGGACAGGACTGGGCTGGGTCAGAGACAGGTGCTGAGTGGTGCACTGCAGTCTGAGGGTTTATGATTTGGAGTACTACTGACAGCGAGTCACTGGCTCCTGGACTTTGTGTTCCTTACTGCCCTGCTCACTATATATACAGGCCATGGCACAGCTGAAACTACACTCACTGCAGACTGGACTCAGAGATACACCAACACTCATACACAAAGACGGTAAACTGGATTCTACAAGTCCATGGTATTCTTTGATAGCATTCTATGATGGGGTCTTTTTCTGGTGGATTACAATGTTTTAAGTGATTGTTGCTTTATTTCACAGAATCTGATTGAGAGTCATGAAGGTCCTTGTGGTACTCGCGCTGGCTGTATTCACTGGTGAGTAGGATACAAGAATATTTCAGATTATAAGTGAAATTTATAGAGCTGAAGTACAGCAACATAATATATTCAATCAATCTACCAAATTCATTTTAAGTCAATAGTCAATAATAACCATGGCAGAGGGAGTATAATATTTTCTAGTTACCTTAATGCCACCAACAGGTTGCCATGCCTAACCAGTAATGACCCTGAAAAATACACTTTCACAACAACTAACTCTTCTGCCACACCCCAACAGGTTGCCATGCTAACCTATTCTACGCTGATGAGCCGAAGCCACAGCTGGAGCAGCTGACAGAAGCCTTCTGGGACTACGTCGCCAAGGCAACGCAAACGGCCGACGACACCGTCCAGATGATCAGGAAGTCTCAGCTGGGACAGGATGTCAAGTAAGTCATGTGACCTGTGATGTAGTTGTCATAACATGTGTGGAATGTCTATAGTCGAATCGCTCAGATTACTAGGATGGGGACCTGAACTGACCCCCCTCTCCTCTCCTCTCCTGCAGTGACCGTATCACAGAGAGTGCTGACGTGGCCAGCCAATACGCCATCTCCCTGCAGGAGCAGCTTCCTCCTGCAGCCAAGGACCTGATGACCAAGATTACCCAGGAGGCCGAGGTGCTGAGAGAGCGTCTGGAGCAGGACCTGGGAAGCGTCAAGGGGAAACTGGAACCCTACGCAGAGGAGATGAAGACACAAGTCCAGCAGAGAGTGGAGCAGCTGAAACAGGATCTGGCCCCCTATGCAGAGTCCCTGGACTCCGAGGCCCTGAGGGCCACCCTGCTCCAGAAGAGTGAGGAGATGAAGGGGAGTCTGGAGCAGAGTGTGAAGGAGCTGCAGTCCAAGCTGGGTCCCTACACTGACGAGCTGAAGCAGAAAGTGGACCTGCGCCTGCAGGACTTCCAGAAGAGTGTGGCCCCCCTGGCTGAGAATCTCCAGAGCCAGCTGACCACCAGAGCTCAGATGGTGCAGCAGAGCCTAGTCCCCTACGCTGAGGACCTGAAGGACAAGCTGGACCCCTACGCCCAGGACCTGAAGGCCCAGCTCACCGCCCTCTACCAGGCCTTCACCAAGACCAACTAAATCACAAACACTTTCCTCCAACTGACAACTCTTGCCCTCTTGATGACTGTATTCTCCCTTCGAAGCCTTAGAACATGCCACCGTTGTCAATATAATGAGGGAGAGTTTACAAAGAAGAACTTGGTAATGCAGATGAGGTCTATTTTGTATGAACTGAATTGGCACTGATGAGAGAATGACATCTTTGTATTTTGTTTGTTTATTACCTGAAGGTTGGTCAGTGACTGTGCCGTATTTGGTGTAGTATTCTTAATTTATGGAAATAAAAAGCTAAACGAAACATAACTTAAATGTATTGTGTCTATGATGTATCGTGTCTATGATGCTAATTTAAATAATTGAAGTTGCTTCCCCAAATTATAATGTGTGATAAGGGTATGAGGTGGAAAGTCATATTCGGACATACAAACAGTACATAAACATTGCCCAATAAGACTGGTTGCATGTAGGACCACTGAATGCCACTGATCTAGTCACCTCTCCTCAACATACGCGTATCCCCCTGATGGTTAAAAAGGGGTACAGGTATTGCCTCATATAACATCAGAAATAAGTGTGTATGACAGCATTAACCAACTTTGAAGATGTTTAAATATTACATTTACATTTTAGTCATTTAGCAGACGTTCTTATCCAGAGCGACTTACAATTAGTGCATTCATCTTAAGATAGCTAGGTGGGACAACCACATATCTCAGTCATAGTAAGTACATTTCTTATCAATAATGTAGCTAAATACCTTACTCAAAGGGAGAGTAAAAGCTATTAGCATTATAGCCTACAGTGTTTGTCTTCAAAGTGGAAGCCATATTACAACCTATGTGTTGTGATAATTAAGTTGTTTTCTCTATAACCTGTTAGTTCATATGCCTTTCCACCATGATATATAGGCCTAAGGCCACACCTTTGTTTCATCACAAAACCGGAGAGCAGCATATGTCCGGTGGAGTCCACAAAGCATATTGCATGTAACAAACAGTTACATGACCTACAGCATGATCAATCAAGTTAATGTTTCCGACATTTTCGGACGACTAAACTACTATTGATTTAGAACACCGGAGAGTTACTGCAAGTCCCAAAGAAAACAGGAGCTGCCTCCACTATTCCAGCACCATTTCAACTTCAACATTTCAACATCATCAAATAACCTATGCTTAGTCTAATACAGTTACAACTAAAATATTCCTAAAACAATTTAGTCCAATCAACGTAAGCTAAATATCATGTGGCTGTCCATGGTTCTGATTTCTGTGTGTGCGTGTGTGCATGTGTGTATGTGTGTGTGTGTGTAAGTAGAAAAAACCTATTCACTCACCCTACTTAAAGAGAAACGCCAATGTCATCCTCCACTCTTTCATGTTGCCGAAACGGTCTATAACTGTCATACAGTACACACTCTTAGTTTTTGTTGTCCTAGGCTACCTGGCTAAAATGCTTGCTCGCTAGCCTAACTTCCTTTCATGGGCAACGATTAGCCAGTTAGTTAACATTAGCCTACTACATCTACTGTTGCTACATATTGAACTTCCATCCTCTCAGGCCAGGGGCACAATGTATGAATTAATGGTTGGATCAGAATATCCGTTATAATCATTGGCCAGTACGGAGAAGTCCATCCATGGCTTATTTAGGATAGGGCCAATTTTAGCTAGCTAGCCACCGGAGGACAACAATACAACGAGATGCAACAATTCTTTTTTTCTGTCAATGACAGAATGATGTGATTGGTGTGAATCCAAATCCAAATTGGCTTCCCTGACACTTTTTTTTTGGTGCGCCAGGACCATTCACAGTTGATTTCACTCAGTTTAGCTCAACGCTGATTGGCTATTATGGTATAATTTTTTTGTCAAGGGAGGCCAAATGCTCGCTAGTTTCCCTTGCATTCAATGCGGCAACAATATCATACTCTTTTTGACCAGACACATTAGATAGATGGGCTACACAGACAGAGGGGCGCTGTTTTGCTCGCTCGGATGCTTTCTCCGGTGAGATCCATTCAGCCTCTTGCGAATTGAAGGAAAATTATTACATTTACATTTTAGTCATTTAGCAGACGCTCTTATCCAGAGCGACTTACAGTTACTGAATACATTTTTTTTTTTTTATACTGGCCCCCCGTGGGAATCGAACCCACAACCCTGGCGTTGCAAACGCCATGCTCTATCAACTGAGCTACATCCCTGCCGGCCATTCCCTCCCCTACCCTGGACGACGCTGGGCCAATTGTGTGCCGCCCATGAGTCTCCCGGTCGCGGCCGGCTGCGACAGAGCCTGGATTCAAACCAGGATCTCTAGTGGCACAGTGATGCAGTGCCTTAGACCACTGCGCCACTCAGGAGACCGATGAAACACAGAGAGACGAAAGATCAATTATTGTTTATGTTTTATTATTTTTTTATTTGTACATTTTTTGGGGAAGCCTGGCTTCCCTTGGCATCCATGAATACATACCACTGGCAATAGTTTGCTTGCTCCTTCACCATAGTTTTAGAATGAATGCCATCTAGTGGCAATGCATTGTCAATTCAGGGAATTATAAAGCCCTGTGCAATGATGGTGATTTACTGACCTTTTCACAGAAATCAGAAAATAGCCATAAATACAAGGACCTGACAAACACTCATGTACCGCTCGCTCTCACCCCCCCAACATAGTCCTGTAATATTATCTGAATTCCTATCACACCCCACACCCCACAATCCCAAACCCCCTCCAGAGGTGGGTATGGAGCATGTTCAGAGCTGTCTCTGCATGTCTGATGATGTACCTGTATCACCCATCCTCCCCCTCTCACTCCCCGGCTCTGCCAGGGCTCTCCCACACCGCCTCACCCAGAGGTAAACAACATTCCTTGGCTCTGCCCCCAACTACCACTGGCACCAGTAACCGTTAACCCTGCTGGGTTAGCCTGGTACTTCCTTTGTTCAACATCATTACATTATCAACCTAATATAAATGACCTGTAAAACGCTTTCTACTGGCCATACTGTTAACCCTCCAAACACTGTTAGACAAGCATATTCTTTGCTTACTGTTACCTGCATTAGGCTGCAGAACCGTATGTCCATAAAACACCTCTGTTAGAACAGGGAACATGACAACTCAACATAAACCAAAAGTGGATGTTGATTTAGATCTTTGGCCGGTAGGAAGACTGTAAAACAAATCTCTGAGATCTGCCTTATGTCACAGGGGTTCTGTAATGATAGACTAAATAGAGGACCTACAGCTAAGCCTACAATGAACTGGCAAATGGCTAATAGATAAGAACAAGAGACGAGACAACTAAGGAAATGGTCCTTACAGTGTTCCTTATGTTCCTTGGAGCAGCATTTTTACATAGTGAACTGTGTTTGATTTATGGTCCTTGTTGTTTGCTAGTGAACAGACTGTATTTCTATGTAAAAAGGCCATTGGAGGTGAGGTCACCCTATTATTCGGTGCAAGTTGCCACCAGTCAGCTAAGTAAGCAAAATCAGTGAGTCAGAAGCAGATGACTGACCACACACACATGGAGAATAGAATCAAACCTAGATTCAAAACTGGGCCCAGCTGAGCGGCCTTTAGCCAAGGAACAGCCAGTTGTGGTGACTCATGTGAAGTTAGAGGTGAGAGGTCTCACTCTGACCAGAGGTGACCAACTAACCACAGACCACAGTCCTCCAGCTCCCGTCACACCACTCCTGACTCCAAGATGAGCTGGCTGGGGTTATGAGAGTTCACTGCTCACCGACAACCTCTCACACACTGCCCTGGTAGACGCATATTACCACATCACCCATTCTTACAATGAGAGGGAACAAAGATATATATATTTTTAGGACAAGAGGAAGTTGCTTCTGTTACAGAACTCTGTAGACGTCTGTCGGTCTGTCTGTCAGTCTGTCTGTCTACAGCTAGTTATACTGTACCATCGTTCTTCTTACTCTCTCTGTCTCTGTCTCTGTCTCTGTCTCTGTCTCTGTCTCTGTCTCTCTCTCTCTCTCGCTCTCTCTCTCTCTCTCTCTCTCTCTCTTTCTCTCTCTCTCTCTCTCTCTCTCTCTCTCTCTCTCTCTCTCACTTCCCTCTCATTCTGTCTCTCCCTGTTTCTATGACCCCAGTGATCACTCCTTGAAAGCCATTACAACAGCTCTACTGCTCTACTCTTCATAACAGCTGTGCTGCTATCCCTGTCCCTCGTGGTCCCAGCTTTAGTAGGACACGTCTGTCTGTCCCAGCAGGGAGAGCAGCAGTAGGTAGGGTACTGAGTTCAGCCCAGGCTGAGACATTTAAATACAAAGAGTGAACCAAATCACAATCAAATCAAATCAAATTGTATTTGTCACATGCTTCGTAAACAACAGGTGTAGACTAACAGTGAAATGCGTATGGGCCCTTCCCAACAATGCAGAGAGAGTATAGAAAAATAATAACACAAGGAATAAATACACAATGAGTAACGATAACTTGGATATATACACGGGATACCAGTACCGAGTCCATGTGCAGGGGTACGAGGTAATTAAGGTAGATATGTACATATAGGTAGGGATAAAGTGACTCGGCCACAGGATAGTAAATAAACAGTAGCAGCAGCGTATGTGATGAGTCAAAAGAGTTAGTGCAAAAAGGGTCAGTGCAGATAGTCCGGGTAGCTATTTGGTTAACTATTTACATTTTTGTCATTTACATACCAACTGAGCTACATTCCTGCCAGCCATTCCCTCCCCTAGACCAATTGTGCGTCGCCCCATGGGTCTCCCGGTCGCAGCCAGCTACAACAGTGCCTGGATTCGAACCAGGATCTCTAGTGGCACAGCGATGCAGTGCCTTAGACCACTGCGCCACTCGGGAGGTTATTTAGTAGAGAGAGAACAGTCTATGACTTGGGTAGCTGGAGTCTTTGACAATTTTTAGGACCTTCCTCTGGCACCGCCTGGTATAGAGGTCCTGGATGGTAGGGAGCTCGGCCCCAATGATGTACTGGGCTGCACGCACTACCCTCTGTATCGCCTTGCGGTCGGATGTCATGCAGTTGCCATACCAAGCGGTGATGTCCACCAGTCAAGATGCTCTCAATGGTGAAGCTGTAGAACATTTTGAGGATCTAAGGGCCCATGCCAAATCTTTTCAGCCTCCTGGGGGGGAAGAGGCTTTCTTCACAACCGTGTTGGTGTGTGTGGACCATGATAATTCCTTAGTGATGTGGACACCGAGGAACTAGAAGCTCTCGACCCGCTCCACTACGGCACCGTCGATGTGGATGGGAGCGTGCTCAGCCCTCCGTTTCCTGTAGTCCACGATCATCTCCTTTGTCTTGCTGACATTGAGGAAGAGGTTGTTGTCCTGGCACCACACTGCCAGGTCACTGACCTCCTCCCTATAGGCTGTCTTCTCGTCGTCGGTGATCAGGCCAACCACCGTTGTGTCGTCAGCAAACTTAATGATGGTATTGGAGTCGTGCGTGGTCACGCAGTCATGTGGGAACAGGGAGAACAGGAGGGGACAAAGCAGGCACCCCTGAGAGGCCCCCGTGTTGAGGGTCAGCATGGCGGCTGTGTTGTTGCCTACCCTCACCACCTGGGGGCGGCCCATCAGGAAGTCCAGGATCTAGTTGCAATAGAGATTGTGTCATCTGTGGATCTGTTGGGGCGGTATGCAAATTGGATTGGGTCCAGTGTGTCTGGGATGATGGTGTTGATGTGAGCCATGACCAGCGTTTCAAAGCATTTCATGGCTACAGAAGTGAGTGCTACGGGGCAATAGTTGGGTAGAAAGGTTACCTTGGCATTCTTGGGCACAGGGTCTATGGTGGTCTGCATGAAACATGTAAGTATTAGATAATGGGTCAGAGAGAGGTTCAAAATGTCAGTGAAGATACTTGCCAGCTGTTCAGCGCATGCTCTGAGTACACATCCTGGTAATCCGTCTGACCCCGCGGCCTTGTGAATGTAAACCTGTTAAAGGTCTTACTCACATTGGCTACAGAGAGCGAGATCACACAGTCGTCCGGAACAGCTGGTGCTCTTATGCATGGTTCAGTGTTGCTTGCGTCGAAAGCGAGCGTAGAAGGAATTTAGCTGGTCTGGTAAACTCAAGTCACTGGGCAGCTCACGGCTGGGTTTCCCTTTGTAATCCAACAACCCTAGGAGCCTGTTGGAACAACTATAAAAACCCAATTCAATGTTGTTCCCACATTAAATGTAGGAGAAGAATAACTCCAGAGGCCGATCAGATATCACAAAAGGATTGCGTGACAACAGATTGTGAGGTTGTTTGGATTAAATTACTTCAGTAATCCTCTGACTGTGTGCTGAATAGGACTGGACTTGTCATGCCGCTGAATGCCCACTTTTCCCATGTGACACACCCATACTGTGACATAGAGTATTTGAAGCATGTGGAATTCTATGCATCAAACTGAGAGACATTGTAAACATCTGATGGGTCATTTGATTTTATGTTATATATTTTTTATCCTGTCAAATAATGTGTAAACTAAGATGGTAAAAATGAATTAAAATGTTTCCTCAAATTGCTTGTAGTCAGAAGAGAGCACATGCACTGCAGTGGCTGTGTATCTCAAGATATGCTAGCTGGCTAGATATATACATATCCATTCCGACCAATCAGTGAAGAGATAGTAGTTGACTCCTGGAGGTTATCTCATACTATCAGGCTCTGAACAAACCAATCAATTCCATTTTGTGTTTCTTGGGAGAAGGCTTCTTGTGAATACAACACAGAGAGGAATGTCTAGTATTGACAGCAGAGGTAGCGTACCTGCTGGACCATTCTGGGTAAAGGCCATCAGTACTGCTGGAATCAGTAGTGGGGCTGATACAGTGGCTTGCGAAAGTATTCACCCCCCTTGGCATTTTTCCTATTTTGTTGCCTTACAAGCAGGAATTAAAATTGATTTGTTGGGGGTTTGTATCATTTGATTTACACAACATGCCTACCACTTTGAAGATGCAAAATATTTTGTTATTGTGAAACAAACAACAAATAAGACAAAAAAACTGAAAACTTGAGGATGCATAACTATTCACCCCCCAAAGTCAATACTTTGTAGAGCTACCTTTTGCAGCAATTACAGCTGCAAGTCTCTAGGGGTATCTCTATAAGCTTTGCACATCTAGCCACTGTGATTTTTGCCCATTCTTCAAGACAAAACTGCCCCAGCTCCTTCAAGTTGGATGGGTTCCGCTAGTGTACAGCAATCTTTAAGTCATACCACAGATTCTCAATTGGATTGAGGTCTGGTCTTTGACTAGGCCATTCCAAGATATTTAAATGTTTCCCCTTAAACCACTCGAGTGTTTCTTTAGCAGTATGCTTAGGGTTATTGCGTTGCTGGAAGGTGAACCTTCGTCCCAGACTCAAATCTCTGGAAGACTGAAACAGGTTTCCCTCAAGAATTTCCCTGTATTTAGCGCCATCCATCATTCCTTCAATTCTGACCAGTTTCCCAGTCCCTGCTGATGAAAAACATCCCCACAGCATGATGCAGCCACCACCATGCTTCACTGTGGGGATGGTGTTCTCGGGGTGATGAACAGTGTTGGGTTTGCACCAGACATAGCGTTTTCCTTGATGGACAAAAAGCTCAATTTTCATCTCATCTGACCAGAGTACCTTCTTCCATATGTTTGGGGAGTCTCCCACATGCCTTTTGGCGAACACCAAACGTATTTGCTTATTTTTTTCTTTAAGCAATGGCTTTTTTCTGGCCACTCTTCCGTAAAGCCCGGCTCTGTGGAGGGTACGGTTTAAAGTGGTCCTATGGACAGATACTCCAATCTCCGCTGTGGAGCTTTGCAGCTCCTTCAGGGTTATCTTTGGTCTCTTTGTTGCCTCTCTGATTAATGCCCTCCTTGCCTGGTCCATGAGTTTTGGTGGGCGGCCCTCTCTTGGCAGGTTTGTTGTGGTGCCATATTCTTTCCATTTTTTAATAATGGATTTAATTGTGCTCCATGGGATGTTCAAAGTTTCAGACATTTTTTTATAACCAAACCCTGATCTGTATTTCTCCACATCTTTGTCCCTGACCTGTTTGGAAAGCTCCTTGGTCTTCATGGTGCCGCTTGCTTGGTGGTGCCCCTTGCTTAGTGGTGTTGCAGACTCTGGGGCCTTTCAGAACACGTGTATATATACTGAGATCATGTGACACTTAGATTGCACACAGGTGGACTTTATTTAACTAATTATGTGACTTCTGAAGGTAATTGGTTGCATCAGATCTTATTTAGGGGCTTCATAGCAAAGGGGGTGAATACATATGCATGCACCACTTTTCCGTTATTTATTTTTTAGAATTTTTTGAAATAAGTTATTTTTTTCACTTCACCAATTTGGACTATTTTGTGTATGTCCATTACATGAAATCCAAATAAAAATCCATTTAAATTACAGGTTGTAATGCAACAAAATAGGAAAAACGCCAAGGGGGATGAATACTTTTGCAAGGCACAGTAACAAGGCCTATATATGGCCAGCATTACACAGACAGTCAAAGGTATAGACTGTCATTACCTGAGTATAACAATGACTCAACAGAAGATTCATCATTATGAAAGCTCTGTTGTTGTTCCACTGGGGCTTTCCAGAACCCCTTACAAGACCCAAGATGTTAACGTTCACATTCACCACACATCACCGTCTCTAACCAAGCCTTAACTATGCTTAGATATTACTACGCCAGACTAAATGAAACTATTCAGGACAAATCCGATCCATGAGATGAACAAGCAATACCTTGATGTACTTCCATTGTATTCATCAGTTGTGTAAAGTACTTAAGTAAAAATACTTTAAAGTACTACTTAAGTAGTTTTTTGGGGTTATCTGTACTTTACTTTACTATTTATATTTTGACAACTTTTACTTTTACTTCACACATTCCTAAAGAAAATAATGTACTTTTTACTCCATACATTTTCCCTGAAACCCAAAAGTACTCATTACATTTTGAATGCTTAGCAGTACAGGAAAATGGTCCAGTTCACGCACTTATCAAGAGAACATCCCTGGTCGCCCCTACTGCCTCTGATATGGCAGACTCACTAAAAACACATGCTTCGTTTGTAAATGATGTCTGAGTGAGGTCCTCCGCGTTCGTCAACGTCTAGTTCTTCCCCAAGGGGCATCACCCTCAACGAGCGGAGGATCCTCTACCATGAGTTGACCCAGCGAGCCAGCACCCCAGCCCATTCAGCACTCTGCCCAGGTCAGCGATGCTCATTTGTCCCTTCCAGACAAATATGACGGGACTCCATCCAAATGCCGTGGCTTCCTCCTCCAGTGCTCCCTCTATTTTTCTCATCAAACTGGAGCCCCCACCACCGAGAGGTCCAGGGTTGCCACGGTTATTTCCCTGTTGACCGGCGGGCGTTGGAATGGGCTATGGCCATCTGGGAGAGAGGAGAGGAGGAGCTGGGTTCCTATGGGAGGTTCATGGCTCTGTTCAGAGGAGTCTTCGATCATCCACCGGAGGGCAAAGAGGGGGGTGAGCGCCTACTCCAACTACAGCAGGAGGACCAGACCGCTGCGGAGTACGGCCTCACCTTTCGTACAGTGGCAGCATCCAGCGGATGGAATGAGCCGGTGCTCCGCACTTTATTCAGAAGAGGATTGCGTGAAGAGGTCCAGACGGAGCTGGCATGCCGAGACGACACCCTCTCATTGGATGCACTCTTTACGATGGCCATCCATCTGGATAACCTCCTTCGGGAGCACCGGCACTCCCATCGCCTCTCTCCCTCCTTTGTTGACCAATCTGAGACATTCTGAACCGATGGAGGTAGGGGCCACACGCCTCCCCGCGGCTGAGCGACGCTGTCGGAGACAGCTGGGGCTCTGTCCCTATTGTGGCCAGGAGGGACACCAGCTTCAACGGTGTCCGCTACGTTCTAACCCGAGAGTCACTAGAGCAGAGGGATGGTCCAGTGATCAGCCGTCTCCTGGGGTAGGTGTGAATATTCCATCATCTTCACTCTCCACCAAACCCTTTTTAGTACCGATTTCACTAGCTGGCTGTCCCTCATGTGTTGTTTCCACAGCTCTATGTGGACTCTGGTGCCGCTGAGAATTTTATTGACTAGGCCCTTGCCTCCTTCCTGAACAAAACATCATACCCGCTTTCCTCTCCATTTCCAGTTCAAGCACTCGATAACCGACCACTTGGATCTGGCACAGTCACACACAACACAGCACCACTCACCATTACCGTGGGACCTCTGCACCATGAAAGCCTCCACTTCCTCATCACCCAAGCACCCATACACAAAGTCCACAGGCTCCATCGTCACGACCCCACCATCTTCTCGCCAAGGATGGAGATTACGGCCTGGGCACTCGGATGCCGGAAGACCTGCTTTCCCTTACCCTGTGGTTCCACATCAGTTGAGAGTCCTGTGGTTGCCATCCAGGCCAACATCCCTGAGGTTTACCAGGATCTCCAGGAGGTTTTCGCCACCTGTCTCCCTCCTCATCGCCCCTGGGACTGTGCCCTCAACCTGCTAACAGACTCTGCGCAGCCGCATCTACCCCCTGTCGGTGGCTGAAACCAAGGCTATGGAGGAGTACATCCAGGAGGCTCTCCAACAGGGTTTCATCCGCCCATCCACCTACCCTGCGTTGGCTGGTTTCTTCTTCGTGGCCAAGAAGGAGGGGGGTCTTCGTCCGTGTATTGACTACTCCCATTGGTGCCGGCCGCCATTGAACAGCTACGCGGGGCCCAGTTTCTTACCAAGCTGGACCTGCGGAGTGCCTACAATTTGATCCGCATCCGGGAGGGGGATGAATGGAAGACGGCCTTCAGCACGGTGTCTGGGCACTACGAGTACTTGGTGATGCCTTATGGTTTAGCCAGTGCTCTGTCGGTGTCCCAAGCATTCGTGAACTAATGTTTCGGGACATGCTTGGGCACCAGGAGGTTGTGTATATCGACGACATCCTGATCTACTCAGCCACCTTGGAGGAGCACATCGCCCACGTCCGGATAGTCCTGGGACGCCTCCTGGAGAATCATATGTACGTCAAAGCGGAGAAGTTCCATCGGGTCGCTGTCTCCTTCTTGGGATATCGGATCAGCCCACAGGGGGTGGTTATGGAGGAAAGGAAGGTAGATGGGGTCAGGTCATGGCCAGTCCAACCACCATAAAGGGACTACAACGGTTTTTGGGGTTTGCCAACTTTTACCACCGCTTCATCAGAAACTTCAGCTCCATCGCCTCTCCTCAAAGGTGGTCCCCATAAGTTGGCATGGAATCCTGCAGCTGAGGCCTTCTGCCTGCTGAAGGGGTGTTTCACCTCCGCCCCGTTGCTGAAACACCCAGACCCTACGCTGCCCTTCGTGGTGGAGGTGGACACCTCAGACGTGGACGTGGGAGCCGTCCGGTCACAACGTCAAGGTAATCCACAAAAACTGTATCCTTGTACATAATACTGTAAAAAACTGTGCCCTGCAGAAAGGAACTATGACGTCGGTGATTGGGAGCTCCTGGCGGTGAAGTTGCCATTAGAGGAGTGGAGACACTGGCTGGAGGGCGCCACGGACCCGTTTCTCATCCTCACCGACCATCGGAGCTTGAAGTACATACGGACAGCGAGGCGGCTGAACCCGCACCAAGCAAGGTGGGCCCTTTTCTTTACTAGATTCAACTTCTCCTTGTCATACCGCCCAGGTTCAAAGAACATCAAAGCCGATGCCCTGTCCCATCTCCACGATTCGGGAGAGGTCCCTGTCCTGAGTGGTCCCATCATACCGCCCTCCCGACTCGTTGCCCCCGTGCTCTGGGACATAGACGTGGACATCCGCCAGGCTCTGGAGAGGGAACCTGCACCGGCTACCTGTCCTCTGGCACGCACCTACGTTCCCACTGAGGTAAGGGATCGGCTTTTGACCTGGGCGCACACATCCCTTGCCACTGGACACCCAGGTATCACCCGCACCACTCAATCCATCTCCGTTAAGTACTGGTGGCCCACCTTGGCGCAGGACGTTGCCCGCTACGTCAACTCCAGCACTGTATGTGCCCAAATCAAGTCTCCCCGGAACGCTCCAGCAAGGAAACTCCCCCATTCCTCAGCATCCTTGGACCCATCTGTCGATAGATTTTGTCACTGATCTTCCCCTGTCTAATGGTTTCACCACTGTTGTGGACAGATTCTCCTAATCCTGCCATTTTATCCCTCTCCCTGCTCCCTACCGCTCTCCAGATCGCTGAGGCACTGTTCCAGCAGGTGCTTTGGCAAAGTGGGCAGGGTTATATCTGGCCCGGTTGGCCCTGTCTGGGGGTATCGTCGGACGGGGCCACAATTTTCTATTAAGGTATCTTTACTTTTACTAAAGTATGACAATTGGTTACTTTTGATCAAGAAGAGTAATATGCAGATGCACAGATGGAATGACTATCCTTTCACAAATAATATCAGTTCTGACCTTTGTTTGACTCCTAAGATGATAATTATACACAAGTGTCATGGATTTTTTTATTTTATTTTTGCATATGCCAACTCCCCCTGAGACGCCTGCAAGGAGTGGGGCCAGGGTCACCATTGTACAGCGCCTCTGGAGCAATTAGGGTTAAGTGCCTTGCTCAAGGGCACAGGGAGATTTTTCACCTTGTCGGCTCCGGTATTTGAACCAGCAACTTTTCAGTTACTGGCCCAAAGCTCTGACCTCGAGATAGATGTCCAACAATACATGAACTGTGACTAGACCTAACAAAGGAGAATTAGAGAGCTACATTTGGGTGTGTGAGTTGAACTCATATGGGTCAGTTGGAGTCAGCACTTTCTGTCTTTTTTTGTCATTGTCTCAGTTCCTTACAGTCTTTGAACAATAAAGCTAGCTCTGTCAAACCCTTATCTTGAGTGAGTTATCTTGAGGTTATAATATGCAAATTTTCTACAGTATCTCATTTTTACCTCGGTTACAGGGGGGAAAAAACATACAAAACTGAAAAACACATTTTTCTTTCATTGGACAAAGGCCTATCCCAACTAACCTCAGTCTGATTATGTACTTTTAACTCATGTGATGTATGAAATGTCTTTGTTGCCACTCTTTCTCTCTATTCCGCCCACTCATAATCCTTCCTACTGCACCCCAGCTCTATCCCCAAGCCCAGACATGTCCCTGAAAACAGCCGTATCTCCTACTCCTATCTTGTTTTTCACTGATCACTGCTTGTCACCCTGGGGAGTTATTGTTTTGAGGAAATAACAGATGTTACAGTGCCTTCAGAAAGTATTCATACCCCTTGACTTATTCCACACTTTGTTGTGTTCAAAATTAATTCAAAATGGATTAAATAGATTTTTCTCTCACCCATCTACACACAATACCCCATAATGACAAAGTGAAAACCTGTTTTTTTTTTCTAAATTTTGCAAATGTATTAAATGAAATACAGATATCTTATTTACATAAGTATTCACACCCCTGGGTCAATACTTTGTCGAGGCACTTTGGCAGTGATTACAGCTGTGAGTCTTTCTGGGTAAGTCTAAGAGCTTTCTACACATGGATTGTGGAACATTTGCTCTGTCAAATTGGTTGTTGATTATTTTCAGGTAATTTCATAGATGTTCAAGTCAATGTAGCCCTTTCCTGCAGTCAAATGACCAAATCGGCCCGTAGTAGCCTCATGGGTGGAATGTTATATTTTTCATAATTTCATGTTTTTTTTTTTTTTACAGAAATACCTTATTAACATAAGTATTCAGAACCTTTGCTATGAGACTCAAAATTGAGCTCAGGTGCATCCTGTTTCCATTGATCATCCTTGATGTTTTGCAGTATTACTTTAGTGCCTTGTTGCAAACAGGATGCATGTTTTGGAACATTTTTATTCTGTACAGGCTTTCTTCTTTTCCCGCTGTCATTTAGGTTAGTATTGTGGAGTAACTACAAAGTTGTTGATCCATCCTCAGTTTTCTCCTAGCACAGCCATTAAACTCTGTAACTGTTTTAAAGTCACCATTGGCCTTATGGTGAAATCCCTGAGCAGTTTCCTTCCTCTCCGGCAACTGAGTTAGGAAGGACACCTGTATCTTTGTAATGACTGGGTGTATCGATAAACCATCCAAAGTGTAATCAATAACTTCACCATGCTCAAAGGGATATTCAATGTCTGCTTTTCTTGTTTTTACCCATCTATCAATAGGTGCCATTATTTGTGAGGCATAGGAAAACATCCCTGGTCTTTGTGGTTGAATGTGTGTTTGAAATCCACTGCTCGACTGAGGTACTTTACAGATAATTGTACAGTGCCTTCGGAAAGTATTCAGACCCCCCCAACAAAGTACTGAGTAAAGGGTCTGAACACTTATGTAAATGTGATATTTCCATTTTTTTTATAAATTTGCAAACATTTCTAAAAACCTGTTTTTTCTTTGTCATTATGGGGTATTGTGTGTAGATTGATGAGGGGGGAAAAACAATTTAATCAATTTTAGAATAAAGCAATAACGTAACAAAGTGGAAAAAATCAAGGGGTCCGAATACTTTCCGAAGGCACTGTATATGTGGGGTACATAGATGTGTTTAACATCATTCAAAAATCATGTTAAACACTATTATTGCACGCCGAGTGAGTCCATGCAACTTATTATCTGACTTGTTAAGCATATTCTTACTCCTGAACTTATTTAGGCTTGCCATAACAAATGGGGTTGAATATTTACTGACTTAAGACATTCCGTTTTTCATTTTAAATCAATTTAGACACATTTTTCAAAACATTATTACACGTTTACATTTTGGGGTATTGTGTGAATGCCAATGACAAAAAATCCTCAATTTAATCAATTTTATATTCGCTGTAACACAACAAAATGTGGAAAAAGTCAAGGGGTGTGAATACTTTCCGAAGGCACTGTATATGACTGATCCTAGTTGGATTGTGAATAGTGAACGGTATCATTCGTGTTATTCTGGTAGAAAATGTTCCATGGGTCATGGGTTCAACATCATGTAGACTACTTACCCAGTCTGGTCATTGTGGAGACAGTGCCTTTCAAATGCATTTGATTGGTGACCATCATGCATTCAAATAGCCCAGTGTAAATGAATGAAGACTGATGGTGAGTGGTGGCAGGGGGTAGCTGTTGATACACTGATACCATGATTAAATATAAACTGATTAAAATGCATTGAAGACCATTGGAGCTGCCTGACAGATTCCTGGCACCAGCAGTAGATTATAATTGTCCAAAGAATTGTTCTCTGAGACATTTAACATTTCATTGCATTCCCAAAACGGATTACATAAAACACACCTGAAAAAGCCAAAGACCAAGAAGGCAGTTTATAAAGAAATTGAATGAGACACAATCCCATCTAATTTTACATGTTTAGTCATTTAGCAGACGCTCTTATCCAGAGCGACTTACAGTTAGTGAGTGCATACAATTTTTTTTTTTATATACTGTCCCCCCGTGGGAATCGAACCCACAACCCTGGCGTTGCAAACGCCATGCTCTACCAACTGAGCTACATTCCTGCCGGCCATTCCCTCCCCTACCCTGGACGACGCTGGGCCAATTGTGAGCCGCCCCATGGGTCTCCCGGTCACGGCCGGCTACGACAGAGCCTGGATTCGATAAGCAGAGTTCTTTAAACGAGTTTCCTTGTTTGAAATAGCCTACACGTTTTTTCATAGAAGCACAAACTATTTTCGTTGACGTACATCATAAACTATATATTGCACAATCACCATTTAGCCAACAACAAATCAAAGAGATGAGAACTTCGAACGCGGAGTGGCACATCGCGTGGAACGAACCATGAGCGGAGCCGCACATCATCACATGCGCGCGCTCTCTCAGCCCCAGCGACAGGCGCGCGGCCGTCCCAGGACAGTATAAAATGCCCCGCGAACAGTCCATAGAGCACGGAAGGAACTGGATTTCTTAGGTGAGTGAGGGATGGGGACAACTGATGGGGACCATACAGGCTACAAACGCGCTTTAGTCATGAGTGAAATACATAATTTTTAGTAGAAACATAAAGCATCTCTAAGTAGGCTAGATTTGATACCGAGATAGTGGCTACTTATAAATTATTGCATTAGGTTAGGTTGCTGTAGCCCACACGTTGGCACTGAAAAGCAAGTCATTTATCTTCTTATTATAGTGTGCAGATTAATCAGACCAAATGTATGGTAAAACTGTTAAGAAGAGCGTCATTGTAGGGGAAACAGAAAATGATAATGGAGAACAAAGTTAGTTTATAGCATAATGACTGGATTTAAAGTTGAATCTAAAACGTTTAATTGCTTAGAACTAGTTTAGTTGCTATTCTATGAAAGGTTACTTTTCCTATTTATTCGATTGGCTCACAATAGTATTCTACTTTATTCCCCCAAAAAATATTCTGCCAATTATTCCAATGATTTACCATTGTATCTTTGTATGTTGTTGTAGTTATTTTCTATAGCTTTGATAGACAACCACTGTCTGACATGGGTCTATGTCTGTTTTCATAGGTGTATCTGTCTGTCAATCAATCATGAAGGCTGTGGCAATAATCCTTGCTCTGACAGTCATCTCTGGTAAGCCTGGGTTTACACTGGTCCCTTTTGACACTGTTATCAATATATACAGTGCCTTGCAAAAGTATTCATACCCCTTGGATTTCTTCAAATTGTGTTAGAAAGTGGGCTTAAAATGGATTTCATTGTAATTCTTTACAATTAACTACTATATTTTATAAATGTTTTATTAATCTGTAAAAAATAGTATTGGCAATAAAATTACAATTAAATACATTTTAATCCCACTTTCTAACACAATAAAATGTGAAGAAATCCAAGGGGTATGAATACTTTTGCAAGGCTAAATCCAAGGGGTATATATATTTAGTATTGGTCAACTGTATGTGCATGAATGCATTTACTTACTCCTTGCTGAAATCAGTCTTTTAGGATCAACTCTTACAATACTGTAATACTGTCTTGTATAATTAAGCTTCATACTGTACCAAGGCTCCACGCTCTCATTACCAGACTGGATTTAACCCCCCTGATGGTGTATATTATGTAAACCTCACCTCAGAGCTCTCTGTGTCTCCCTGCAGGCTGCCATGCCCGCGCTGTGCGCCAGGCAGAGGCCCCCCAGAACCGCTGGGAGGAGAACGTTGAGCGCTTCTGGACCTACGTGTCTGAAATCAACAGCAGAGCCGACGGACTGGTGGACAACCTCAAGGCCTCCCAGCTCAGCAGAGAACTCGAGTGAGTGGCGCATTGTAACACTATTTCATTCTGAAGTAATATAGGCTCATATACCTTGCTTCATCGCTCTCCATTATCACCTTGTGTGACTGTCCCTGACCTTGCTTCCCCTCTTTTCCTCTCTCCCCGTCCTCCCCCCGTCCCCCTATGTCCCTAACCATGCATCCCCTCTCTCCCCTGTCCTCCCCCTGTACATCTGTGTCCCCCTATGTCCCTGACCATGCCTCCCCTCTCTCCCCTGTCCTCCCCCCTGTCCCCCTATGTCCCTAACCATGCATCCCCTCTCTCCCCTGTCCTCCCCCTGTACATCTGTGTCCCCCTATGTCCCTGACCATGCCTCCCCTCTCTCCCCTGTCCTCCCCCCTGTCCCCGTGTCCCCCTATGTCCCTGACCATGCCTCCCCTCTCTCCCCTGTCCTCCCCCCTGTGTCCCCTAATGTCCCTGACCATGCCTCCCCTCTCTCCCCTGTCCTCCCCCCTGTACCCCTGTGTCCCTGTACGTCACTGACCATGTATCCCTCTCCCCACTGGGCATCTCTAACCATGCCTCCCTTCTCCCTGTCTGCAGCACCCTGATCACTGACACTGTGGCTGAGCTGACCGTGTACAGGGAGGACATCCAGACCAAGCTGGGGCCCTATGCCCAAGACACAGCCGGCCTGCTGGGCCAGGACCTGCAGCTTCTGACCACCAAGCTCCAGACTGACATGGTTGACGCCAAGGAGCGCAGCACACAGTACCTGGGAGAGCTCAAGACCATGATAGAGCAGAATGCTGATGATGTCCACAACCGCGGCAACACCTACATCCGCAAACTGAAGAAACGCCTTAACAAGGACACCGAGGAGATCCGCAAGTGAGTATAGATGGCAGCAGCTAATGTACTGTAACAGCTTGCTTTCCTAACAGAGAATTTCAAAATACCGTTTTAATATGTCTTCTATGTGATGCTAACCCCCTCTCCCTCTCCCTCCCCAGCACCGTAGCCACCTACCTGGGTGAGATCCAGTCCCGTACCTCCCAAAACATGGATCTCGTGAAGGAGCGTGTGGAGCCCTACGTGAGTCAGGCCCACGACACCGCCGCCGAGAGGTTGGGCAGCTTCACTGACCTTCTGAAGAACCAGGCCCAGGACCTGAGCCAGCAGGTCTCCACCCAGGCCGAAGGCATGCGCGAGCAGCTGGAGGCCACTGCCGAGGACCTGCGCACCACCCTGGAGGGCAAGATCGATGAGCTCAGCAGCCTGATCGCTCCCTACGCCGCCAAGATCCGTGAGCAGCTCCAGACCATCATGGACAAGGTCAAGGAGACCAATGCCTAAATGGACCCAGGGGAGGGAGGGGTTTGGAGGACCGGTGTCCCGCCACTACACCCCTGTTTAAGTAGGGGTGCAGGTTGTGAAGCACTGTGCCACCATTCACCTAGATACCACAGAGAGGAGGAGGGAGTGCTGTTTTCACTCTGTTGGCACTGTGTGTTTGGGGTGAGGGGGGTTGATAGAGAGAGAGGGGTGAGGAAGACAGAGCTTTGAATGGGTTTTGAGCAGACAAACACAGTCCTTTATGTTTGTTTAGGCCTCAGAAAGGCATTTACTGTTTAAATCACTTCAATCACTCTCTCGCTGTATTATCTCCTCATCCCAGAACACAAGAGCCACACTCAATACTGCCTTTCATAAACACACAAGAGGCTATTGTTTTTAACCTGCTTCGCTTGTCTTCCTCGTTATAAGTGCTCTAGATGTCTCCTCCAAAATGTTCTACTAATCTGCATCAGGTTTCTAAGGCTACTATATGGGACACAAGGGGGGGTTGAAACAGTATCTTCCAATTGTGAGCCAAATTGGCTGGGGCCCATTCCAGCGCTGTCCCTGTCCTTCATTTCAATAACTGCACTGAACTAAGACTGGGCTTATCTCCAGCACTAGCATCAGTCTTTCCAGAACCATTGGAGAAGAACCACTCTGTGCCTTGCTTGTCTATGATGCTGTATCAACACCTGCTCTGTAGGCTCTGTATTTGTTGTGATTCATATAGAAGTGTATTTACTATGACTGTGATATGATGCGAATATGACAATCAAACTAAAAGGCATACTTCACAGGGTCCATATACTACCTGTCTGTATTATTTCAGTTTGGCAAGAGTGTCTCTGCCACTTCACAATGTAACATGCCCATGCTTCTCACCATAGTACACTGTCCGTCTGGCTGACTGCAGTGTGCTACCCAGTGCTGCGTAAATAAAATATGTAAAGAGATGCTAAATTGTCAGTGTTCTTTTCTTGTCAAACATTTATACACTTTTTTCAACTTTGAAATGTCTTTATTTTTAGTTACAATGACAACTGAGGTAGTTAATATACAGTGAGGGGAAAAAAGTATTTGATCCCCCTGCTGATTTTGTATGTTTGCCCACTGACAAAGAAATTATCAGTCTATCATTTTAATGGTAGGTTTATTTGAACAGTGAGAGACAGAATAACAACCAAAAAAAAGCATATCAAAAATTTTATAAATTGATTTGCATTTTAATTAGGGAAATAAGTATTTGAACCCCTCTCAATCAGAAAGATTTCTGGCTCCCAGGTGGCTTTTATAATATGAAAAAAGGGAGTGCTCCTAATCTCAATTTGTTACCTGTATAAAAGACACCTGTCCACAGAAACAATCAATCAATCAGATTCCAAACTCTCCACCATGGCCAAGACCAAAGAGCTCTCCAAGGACGTCAGGGACAAGATTGTAGACCTACACAAGGCTGGAATGGCCTACAAACAAGACCATCGCCAAGCAGCTTGGTGAGAAGGTGACAACTTTTATTCGCAAATGGAAGAAACACAAAATAACTGTCAATCTCCCTCGGCCTGGGGCTCCATGCAAGATCTCACCTCGTGGAGTTGCAATGATCATGAGAACGGTGAGGAATCAGCCCAGAACTACACGGGAAGATCTTGTCAATGATCTCAAGGCAGCTGGGACCATAGTCACCAAGAAAACAATTGGTAACACACTACGCCGTGAAGGACTGAAATCCTGCAGCGCCCGCAAGGTCCCCCTGCTCAAGAAATCACATATACAGGGCTGTCTGATGTTTGCCAATGAACATCTGAATGATTCAGAGGAGAACTGGGTGAAAGTGTTGTGGTCAGATGAGACCAAAATCGAGCTCTTTGGCATCAACTCAACTCGCCGTGTTTGGAGGAGGAGGAATGCTGCCTATGACCCCAAGAACACCACCCCCACCGTCAAACATGGAGGTGGAAACATTATACTTTGGCGGTGTTTTTCTGCCAAGGGGACAGGACAACTTCACCGCATCAAAGGGACGATGGACGGGGCCATGTACCGTCAAATTTTGGGTGAGAACCTCCTTCCCTCAGCCAGGGCATTGAAAATGGGTCGTGGATGGATATTCCAGCATGACAATGACCCAAAACACACGGCCAAGGCAACAAAGGTGTGGCTCAAGAAGAAGCACATTAAGGTCCTGGAGTGGCCTAGCCAGTCTCCAGACCTTAATCCCATAGAAAATCTGAGGAGGGAGCTGAACGTTTGAGTTGCCAAATGTCAGCCTTGAAACCTTAATGACTTGGAGAAGATCTGCAAAGAGGAGTGGAACAAAATCCCTCCTGAGATGTGTGCAAACCTGGTGGCCAACTACAAGAAACATCTGACCTCTGTGATTGCCAACAAGGGTTTTGCCACCAAGTACTAAGTCATGTTTTGCAGAGGGGTCAAATACTTATTTCCCTCATTAAAATGCAAATCAATTCATAACATTTTTGACATGCGTTTTTCTGGATTTTTGTTGTTGTTATTCTGTCTCTCACTGTTCAAATAAACCTACCATTAAAATTATAGACTGATCATGTCTTTGTCAGTGGGCAAACGTACAAAATCAGCAGGGGATCAAATACTTTTTTCCCTCACTGTACCTGAATAAATGGATCTTCATCTTACAATCTATGGTTGATGAACACACAAAATCAAGACATTCCTATGCTTATAAATTCACTCTATCATGCACCAAGTTCTGATAACAATGATAAGCTGAACCAGGTTAGTTACAACTGGGGTAGCTCTCCAGGAACAGGGTTGGAGACCCCTGACATTCAGTAATTAAGTGTTGGTCTTTATAAACCACCAACAATTTAAGTTTAATTGAGATCTACGTTAGGTTATAATGTCACTTAACATCACATCTGGAGGCTCCAGAAATAGGTTGGACAGAATGTCCTCGTCATATCATGATCTATCATCTTTTCTATCATATTTTCCCATCCCCAGATCCCATGTCTTCAATCCCTAAACACCAACCCTAAACCCCCTGTAGGCAGTTCTCTACTACCTGTACACTCATAAACACACACGTTCCTTATCATACACTTTCTTCAGGCTGTTGTTATATGCATTTATAGGGATAACTTATACATGGTAAATGTGTGATGATTTGCAGTAAGAGCTTTTTTCAGGGTACCTTTCCTTCTCCCTAACCCACATTACCCCTTTCACCTTTTCTTTTAGGACCCTCCCCCCCCCACCACCCCACCACCCATACACCCCTCTCCACAAACACTGTCAATTCATCTCCTAATCTGTACATTTGGTGCTTGATTGACCAAACATTAATGGGCCTTTCCACCCCTCCTGCGCTGCAGGTCTTTCTTTCTCTTTTGTCCCCTTTCCTCCCTCCTTCCATACCTCCCTCCCTCTCTCCCTCCCCGGTCCTGGCTTGTCGGGATCTGCTCTCACATTCCTTTCTCTTTATCCCAGCAGGTTTCGGGAACCATGTTTTTGTTTTCATCTACTATGTTTATAGATATTCTACCCTCCTCTCCCGTCTAAGATACACAGACATGCACGCAGATACACACACACACACAGGTACATAGGTACACAAATGCTATGATAATTGCTTTTGATGGCTCTACAGTTAGTTTTTCATGTTTGCAATTTGACTTGTAATATCGCTGACCCTGCTGCTATCTTGGACCCAGTCTGTCTTGCAAAATAGATTTTATCCAAGAGATTCTAGTTTTAACCCAGATAAATCAGGTTTAAAAGAACATGTAAACACCAGAAACACCCAGTAATAGTAAGGTGTTCTGGCAGACCAAACAAAACATGGAGTAAAGACATACACATGGCCCTAAACAAAACAGTCTTGCACCATTTGGGTTCAATGGCGTTGAACGGCAACCTGAGAGAGAAACATCTTCTTGCCAGGCCTTTCTGTGGCTGTAGCTTGCCTTCACCCAGGGCCGGCACTAGACATAAGCGACATAAGCAATCGCTTAGGGCCCCGCAGCGACTTAGGGCCCCTCCCAATCTCATACACATATAAAGACATACACAAACCAACTACACTGAGTGTACAAAACACTAGGAACACCTTCACCTGGATTCACCTGGTCAGTCTATGTCAAGGAAAGAGTAGGGCTGTGGCGGTCACGAAATTTCACCAGCCGGTGATTGTCAAGCAAATAACTGTCGGTCTCCCGGTAATTGACCGTTAATTAACATAAACACATTTAGCATCTCCTGGATTCCACACATCGCCTACAGACCACTGACGCAGACCTTTGGAACATCTACATTTTTAAATGTCTAATAAATCCATGTAATGTAGTCTACACCTTCACAATAAATCCATTATTTATTTTAGACAGGTCTAAATAAGCATGATATGAAGCAAATGTAGTCTATTTCAGAAGAACAAAATAGCATACTCTGAGTTGTCCTTATGTTAGGTCCTGATCTGGCTATGCCAAATGCTGTGGGCTACACTAATTCATTTAGCAGACAAGATTTGCTTAGAATTCCGTGGCATTATTTTATAGTATGAAGAATACAATTGAACAAAGCTGAATAAAATATAAATTATATTTTCTCCAAATGATTTGAGGGAGTGCGCACATGCGGCTATTCTGTGTTGAGCGGTTAACAAAGAAATAGGTACTCCTATATGCTTAATTTAGAATTATTAATGTAACTTTAGTTATTCTACAAACGTTGGGCTATATGTTTTGATTTGCAATACATTGTAAGGCTGCATGATGCGACTCTAATGATGAGTTGAAGTAGCTTGAAAGGCATGAGCTCTGCTTTGTTTTTTGCGTAGGCTGTACACACTACATCAGTCACTCATTCACAATTTGACAAGCACTTGATAATGCCTGGAATTTCACGGCGGCATCCCTTTTGTGTGGCCGTAATGCACCCTGATTTAGAATGGACCATTATCATGCACCTGTCTCGAAACAGCGGCAGGGGAAAAAATACATGTCATCTATGCACTTTAATAGCGAATGGAGGACGCTTTTCCCCGTGGTTTATTTTCATGCCAGCCAGGTAGGCTATACTCCTGTTGTAAATATAAGTAATATGCTTAATATTAGGAAAGTTGAGAAATAAATATAGTAGGCCTAGCCTATAGAACGCTGTAGCTCAGTTGGTAGAGCATGGCGCTTGCAACGCCAGGGTTGTGGGTTCGTTTCCCACGGGGGGCCAGTATGAAAATGAATGCACTCACTAACTGTAAGTCACTCTGGATAAGAGCGTCTGCTAAATGACTAAAATGTTTAGTAGAGGCCATCACTCTGTTAGCCTATTGAAATGTTGCGCAACATGAGCTCATGGGCTCTCATGAAGTGTTTGATTAGATTTTCAAAACATTTGCATTGATGTCTGAGTGATTAGAGGGACAATATAGTGCTGAGTACCAGGCAGTTAGCAAGTTTGGTAGGCTGCTAATAACCATCAGAGCTTGGAGAAGCCTAATTACCGTGACTAACGGTCACGTGGAATTTGACTGCCTTCATGACTCGTGACCGCCGGTGTGGCGGTAATACGGTCACCGCAACAGCCCTAGGAAAGAGTTCCTAATGTTTTGTAGAGTGTAATTTAAAGAAAGTGTGAGTCACAAAGTTTGCCTCTGAAGCGTAGGATAGAGGCCAACCAGTAAATATTTAGGCTGGAAGCCAGGCAGTGAAGGCCACCACTTGTCCCTCCTCTCTGCTCCACCAATCCCCTAAGCACTTACACCTACAGTACTTTAGTGTTGTTGTTACTGGTAGTTTCAATAAACTAAACAAAGTTCATTCTCACTGTATACAAGAGCACTATGGGCATCTTTATTTTTGAAGACTCCCGAGTGGCGCAGTGGTCTAAGGCACTGCATCGCAGTGCTAGCTGTGCCACTAGAGATTCTGGTTTGAAGAAGAGTAAAAATGAAGAGTAAAAATGACTACAATGACCTCTCCCCTAAATCAGGTCACACTCCTAGTAACAACCTCTGTGCTGAAGTGCATTGCATGCAACTTCATTGTAGGCGAGTGAGTAAGTTATTGAGTCACAGTTTGTTTCTGTTCCTCCTTTACTGGAAGGCTGTGTTTATCTCTGTAACTCCCCCTATTTGGGTGAAGTGTCCTACACTACAGTAAACCCTGTATGTAGCTGCAGGGGTCTGGCCAAGGAGAAAACAGGAAAACCACAAGCATTCTGCCAGTCAGCACTTCTTCTCACGTACTATACTGCAGCTCCTGGGTGTCTCCGGCTCCGGCTGCAGAAACAAAAGGATCCAGCTAGCAGGTGTTGGCAGAGCAAAAACGACAGTAACCCCCCCACAACTCCCCCACAGAGATGTTACCTCTTATTACCCCCTTCCTCCCCTCTCCTCACCCATCTTGGTGCTGGAACACAAACCCGTCACCACAGGAACCCTTAAGCAAAAGAAGGGGGGGGGGAACAGTATTTTATCAGGCGGCTTGTTATTGCAATTCATGAGCGAGAGAGACATGCACGTTCACGCCTCATGCATCACACAGACTCACACACTCTGGAGGAGATGGAGATATCGCACACTCTGCCACAGGTGAGGAAGCGGTACTGTGTGGTTCATGCAGGACAATGGTCATCTGCGCATCATCATAGGGTATCATATGGCTAAAGCCATCAGCACCAAATGGGCACCCTGCAATGGGCAGCAGAGGGCTAGGTGCAAAGAGGGAAGTGCTGCAATGAGGAAAACCCACATACCCCTCCAGCACTAATGAGAGGTTACTATAGTTCAACAAACTGTAGTCCACTACCCCTGTATGCTCCAACACAGAGAATGACCTCCTAGACTTACTTCCCTATTTCAAGAATAGTGCAAATAAAGCCATAAGACTCTCGGGTCAAATAACAAAAAATCGGGTGTTTTCAGAGTTGTGTCAATGTGATTTGCTACACCAAACCCCTGTACCACACCAAACATAACACACACACACACACACACACACACACACAGACACTGACGCCCCCACAAAAAAGAAGAAGGTGACATAGACTTTGCCAGACTTTGTAGTTCTTGGACGTGGAGTTCCGTATAGGCTATTCCAGTACTGTAGAGGTTTGTTGACCCCAGCTTCTCTCTGTTGGAGACAGCACGGAGGAGCACTAATATAATGTACTTCTATCAGATTTACATAACAGTGGGCAAAGTTGATACTGTCCATGCTGTATCCCATGATAAAACTGATAACACAGCTAGCACAGATCTGTGTGTGAGATCAGTGAAGGGCAATGGGACTGAAAGTAGATCAGAGGGGAAGAAGTGCACGTTATAGGCCTAATTTTAATATTTTATGTTATGAAATTGACAGGTGTCAACAAGCATTCCATCACACAGCTTTCATCTATTCAGAGATGTCAGAACAGGTATGACTTCAAGGGAGGGAGGAGGGAAGGATGGAATGGGGCCCAAATACTTGCCTTGCCAAAATGACTAAGGGCTGGATTCAATCCGTATCGCAGACGATCTGCTTTAAAATGTAAAGGTAATTGAATGCAGTCTACGCAACGGTGGGAACATTGCCTTTAATCATCGATCGCAGCTCTTCAGTGCTATGGATTGAATAGAGCCCTAAGTGGACTGGTCTGGTGGACTCAGAGACAGATCTGCATTGAGCACCAGAGTCAATGCGGTGCTGTTTAGTGATGCCACTGCAGAACCGTATCAATATCTTAGCTCAGTATCAGTAGTATAAGTACCTTTGTGACCTAGCTTATGGTCATAGTCCACTTTAGGTCTGTATCTCTGTGCACTCACAGTCTGATGCTGTCAGATATGGATATGACTATGTCATCATGGATACTGACGTGAGATATCAACCAGAGAACTATGAACTGATGATAGGTCTACCCTCTCTGACCTACATCCATTGATTTACAATGGATATTTTATGGCAAATTAATATCACATTATAAAACCTAAGGCAGGTTGAAAAAACCTCCAGATCAGACCGTGAATTACAGATCCAGTCATTCCCACATCTGATTAAATACGTGATTATGTGTGGTTTGAAACAAGACAGGACATTGACTATACCTCTGCTGGGATCCCAGAAAAGGGAGATGTGGGAGTGTTGGTTAATCTGGAGGAGAAGGTGGGAGTAGGCCGCTCTTGGCGCCCGCTTCATTGTGCGATGAGGGGTCACCATAGGTCAGAAGTGGTAACTACTGATTACGTCATCGTGCTGGGATATATAGAGGGACTCCGTCAGTCTGTCAGACACATTTTCTGTCTGAGACGGGAAAACAGGTAAGATTAACCTACATTTCACTCGCATTTCTAGAGACTTGTTTTCTTTGTTATAACTTCAAATGTAAATATCTTTGCATGTTTTTGGTCTTATCAAAGCAAACACATAAGCTGGTATATCTGCGACTTTTGTTCATCAGTTTATTTGCACGAGAATGCAGTTCTTTATTTTATACCCAAAACTTTCCGTTAGTCTATACCAGGCTCTCAAAATCTGTATGCGGTATTGTGGCGACATCTAGGTGTAGTTTATACAAGCAGGAAAGACATTCAGCCTACCTTCTGTTTCTGAGCGCCATCCAATGCTCAGGACAGATATTCGTAGAAACAATTATTCTGTTAGTTTACTAATTTGATCAGGTCGAGTTTAATGTAAAATGTAAGCCTATCAAAAGTGTTGTTCTTGCCCATGTAAAGTCACCAATCGAAGTTGTGTGTAGGCTAGAGAACGCAAAGGGAGCTGTCCACTGTGCTGACCGCACGGGTGCACTCTTTCACTAGATACACGTGCACATGTTTCAGACAACGGTTTCAACCCTATAACACTAACATAACAGCTGTTGATCCTTTATTAGGACAATAATAATAAGATGTCTTACGTTTCACTTTTTTAGCACAACTCCTGACGAAACCCTGATGGCATTATGCTTAGATTTTCTTTTAACTCATAACTGACTCATCATGAAAACATTTTATGATGGAGGATATTAAAGCCAGGGTGTTTTGTTACTAAATAAACGTGTTTGTCCTTCCCTTGTAGCCAACAGTCAAGATGAAACTGTCCATTGCCATTGCTGTGTTGATGCTTGTGTTCGCCGCACACACAGGTATAAAGCCCTACCCTATTAGGCAGCCATTACACTCTCATTCTATCTAATCATTACCGTTGCTCCTTCACCTCCGTCTCTCTCTCTCTCTCTCTCTCCTCTCTCTCTCTCTCTCTCTCTCTCTCTCTCTCTCTCTCTCTCTCTCTCTCTCTCTCTCTCTCTCTCACACACACTCTCTCTCTTTCTCTCTTCTTAATGAAACCCTCTGTCTCCCCTTTTTCCTGTCTCTTTCCCCTTCTCTATTCATAAATCTAAAACTCTCCCCTTCTGTTCATAGTTCTAACCCTATGTCCCTTTCACTCTACAGAGGCTCAGGAGGCTGAGAAGACCATTGAGGAGCATTTTGCCACCTTCGGCAATCAGATGAAGGAGCTAACTGATGACCTAACTGTCAAGACCAAGGACCTGGTTGAAAAGATCGGGGACAGCGAGTTCGCCACCAACACAAGGTACACACGCACCCACGCACGCACACGCATGCACACACACACACACACACACACACACACACACACACACATACACACACACACACACACACACACACACACACACACACACACACACACACACACACACCAAAACATAACCCAACATTAAATTAATTGAAGATATACATTAATACACTGAAATAATTAAAGACTGAAATGACTCACTGTGTGTCTGTCTCCCCGTCTCAAGGAACTGGTTCACTGAGCAGTTTGACAAGATGAAGGTCAAGTTCGACGAGACCTTCCCCAAGCAGTAGTAAGCCTGTACACCTCTGACCCTGCCTATCTGTGACCAATAAGACCCCCCCCCCCCATCACGCTTCTTGCTCTGTCTTGCCTGGTGACGCGGTTGCTGTGATGCTGACACATACGTTATGCCGACAGACACAAAGGTTATATTCCCCCTCTGTGAAGAGACCGACGTTATCTCTGTGTAATTGTTATGGCTTTCTTTAATAACCTGGATCACAATGAGTTGAACAATAAAGATACATTTGTGATAAAACTATATTTGTGGGTTGTTGTATTACGCATTTGATTTGCATACAGTAAGAAGTCAAACTATTCATTTTTAAAGAGGCCAATTAATACATGCAATGCGAAGTTATTCTGAACAATGAGTTTGATTGGCATTTATTATATTTGACGTGTCTCTTCAACTAATATCTGGGGGCACATAAAGATATGAAGACCTGTACAAATAATATAGACAGTATGCATAACATGTATAAAAAACTGTGCACAAAGACCACACATTCACTTCCTCTCTGTTTATGATGCATTGTGGGATAGGTGTAGGATGATAATGTGGTCAACGTGAATGGTCAGCTGACCAGTATGTCACATGGGTTAAAAACACCATCATGGTGGCCAGAGAAATAATTAGTACATTCTGACTGAACACATGTAATTTCACATTTTGCCCAGACACTTCTCTAACTGAGATTCAGCAGTAGCACAAGTGTCTGCCAATGGCCACTTTCTTCCGTTCAGCATGTTGGTTGTGTGCATTCTTGAAAAGTGTCTCTATGAACAATGTTCAATCTCTTGAAACTTAATGTTCCTGTGCTAAGATATGCTTCCACTAAAAAAAAGATACAAACTTGTGTCACAATCATAAATGGACTCTGGATTTATGCTGTTATTGAGCTCTCCTTAACAATAAACACTATGTAATGCAATGCAATAGACATACTTTGATGCTCTGGATATCATGTATCTCTCTGGAGATCTACACATCAATAGCTTTATTGAGAGGTAGTAACCCGGTCAAATAATTCTGCAGAATTAACTAATAGCAGAGAGTGATCTTTGAGAGAGAGTGGTCTATCTATGTCAATAGCAGCCACCAAAGGGCAATTGCCAGCACTACACTGGCTGCTGGTCCTCCATTTCACAAGGCCCCGGCTAAAGTCACTGTTTATCCTGAGTTAATGATTACTATGCTGTCCCTGTTTACTGGAATCTGCTCCTGTGTTTGACTAGATGTCAGGGGGTAGGGGGGGTAGAGGGGGTCCAGGGGGCAAGAGGGTTGTGCACCCCAAAAGGTAATACTCATATTTGTACCCTATTTTCTGGTGGAGTGTCATAATAGTGGGCAGCTTTAATCTGCTCTCCGTACCATCTTCTCACAACAACCAACTATTGTGCTGTGTCTGTCGACAGGACCAGAGGTGAAGAGGCGAATGGACAAAGCAATAGTGGGAAAACAAGATTTGAAAATGACATCAACAGTTGGTCATGTATCAGTGTATCATTCAGCATTGTGACTGAAAAAGTGTTGCAAAGATAGAGAGAGAGAGAGAGAGAGAGAGAGAGAGAGAGAGAGAGAGAGATAGAGAGGTATTCTGAAGTGGACAACTCTCTTGAGTTCTGCTGACTGGGACCATTGGGTCTAGTCCAAAACAGTACTCTATTTCATTCACCTGCTGTCTTCTTAATAAATCTATCTGGTGCATAGGGACATAAAGACTTTGCCTGGTCTGAATATTTACCAGCTAATATGTCCACTCATCAGGAATGTTGGACAGGTATCCAGACAATGTTGAAATTGAAAAGATGATAAGAGATTAATGTAACCTTTTGGCAAATACAAGGATGAAATATTAAAATTAAAGGCTTTTTTTAAATGTGTTGCGAGGAGTTAGTGTTTCTTTTCGGCAACATTTGATACTGTAGCAGCTGACACAAGTAATTTATCTTATTTCAAGATATTTCAAGGTAAAATATCCTGAAAAATATCTTGAAATAAGAAGGTAAAATATCTTGAAAAATATCTTGAAATAAGAGAAATTACTTGTATTAAGCCTTTTCTATTGTAAAATTAGCAAAATTATCTGCCAATGACATTAGATAATTTTGTTTGATAAGAAAAATAAACAATTTTAAGGGTATTATCACTAAATATAAGATATTTAGGCTTGCTTACATTTCGTTTTTTTCAGTAAATGTACCCAGAAAATATTTTCTCAGAACTTAAATAAATAGAGAGTATCGAACCACTGGACTACTTACGACTGACTCACTGATCATCCAAGCCAATCCAATCAGTCCACCACTTCCCACCCAAAAACAGACCATCGGTCAGTGGTCACCAAAACAAGAACAATGTACACGTGTAACCAAGAAAAAGCACTGTGAGAACTCCCCTAATTCAAATAAAGTGACTTGATTCCGCCAAACAGATTGGACAATACTGAGAACAAACACTAAGGTAAAATGCTCCCCTAAAATGCTCTTTCACTCACTTTGAATTGTGTAGTTTATAGCTGTTTTTATACTGGAGGCCAGCTGTTATGAGTGATACTGTTGATTACAGAATATAGTGATATATCATTTGAACATATGATTAGTTTTGTTTGGGTTGATGAAAAATTGAATGTACTGTTTATTGAATAATTTCATTAAATGTAATATCTCTTTTTTATACAGTGGGGAGAACAAGTATTTGATACACTGCCGATTTTGCAGGTTTTCCTACTTACAAAGCATGTAGAGGTCAGTAATTTTTATCATAGGTACACTTCAAAAATCCAGAAAATCACATTGTATGATTTTTAAGTAATTCATTTGCATTTTATTGCATGACATAAGTATTTGATACATCAGAAAAGCAGAACTTAATATTTGGTACAGAAACCTTTGTTTGCAATTACAGAGATCATACGTTTCCTGTACGTCTTGACCAGGTTTGCACACACTGCAGCAGGGATTTTGGCCCACTCCTCCATACAGACCTTCTCCAGATCCTTCAGGTTTCGGGGCTGTCGCTGTGCAATACGGACTTTCAGCTCCCTCCAAAGATTTTTCTATTGGGTTCAGGTCTGGAAACTGGCTAGGCCACTCCAGGACCTTGAGATGCTTCTTACGGAGCCACTCCTTAGTTGCCCTGGCTGTGTGTTTCGGGTCGTTGTCATGCTGGAAGACCCAGCCACGACCCATCTTCAATGCTCTTACTGAGGGAAGGAGGTTGTTGGCCAAGATCTCGCGATACATGGCCCCATCCATCCTCCCCTCAATACGGTGCAGTCGTCCTGTCCCCTTTGCAGAAAAGCATGCCCAAAGAATGATGTTTCCACCTCCATGCTTCACGGTTGGGAAGGTGTTCTTGGGGTTGTACTCATCCTTCTTCTTCCTCCAAACACGGCGAGTGGAGTTTAGACCAAAAAGCTCTATTTTTGTCTCATCAGACCACATGACCTTCTCCCATTCCTCCTCTGGATCATCCAGATGGTCATTGGCAAACTTCAGACGGGCCTGGACATGCGCTGGTTTGAGCAGGGGGACCTTGACGGCGTAGTGTGTTACTAATGGTTTTCTTTGAGACTGTGGTCCCAGCTCTCTTCAGGTCATTGAACAGGTCCTGCCGTGTAGTTCTGGGCTGATCCATCACCTTCCTCATGATCATTGATACCCCACGAGGTGAGATCTTGCATGGAGCCCTAGACCGAGGGTGATTGACCGTCATCTTGAACTTCTTCCATTTTCTAATAATTGCGCCAACAGTTGTTGCCTTCTCACCAAGCTGCTTGCCTATTGTCCTGTAGCCCATCCCAGCCTTGTGCAGGTCTACAATTTTATCCCTGATGTCCTTACACAGCTCTCTGGTCTTGGCCATTGTGGAGAGGTTGGAGTCTGTTTGATTGAGTGTGTGGACAGGTGTCTTTTATACAGGTAACGAGTTCAAACAGGTGCAGTTAATACAGGTAATGAGTGGAGAACAGGAGGGCTTCTTAAAGAAAAACGAACAGGTCTGTGAGAGCCGGAATTCTTACTGGTTTGTAGGCGATCAAATACTTATGTCATGCAATAAAATGCAAATTAATTACTTAAAAATCATACAATGTGATTTTCTGGATTTTTGTTTTAGATTCCGTCTCTCACAGTTGAAGTGTACCTATGATAAAAATTACAGACCTCTACATGCTTTGTAAGTAGGAAAACTTGCAAAATCGGCAGTGTATCAAATACTTGTTCTCCCCACTGTAAGTGAGATGTGTATTTTAGGCTAATCTTCCCTCATTCTGTTTCTATGACAGATGCCATGGAAACGGATGCTAGTTGCTCTCCTCTTGCTCATTCAAGGTGTGGCTGTGCATGTCAACATGTTTTACTGTCTGTCTATTCTATCCTCCATTGAACTGCTGACATGGACTGGTAGTATTTTGAGTATGGTTTCCAGGTTTCCAACCTACTGTACCCTACTGTAACCTTTCTCCTCCATAGCATGTGTGTCCATAGTGGCCCAGACACCAGCCCCAGGGGACTCTGACTCTGAGGGGGTTCTGCAGCGGGCAACAGAGGCATACAGGTACAAACAGACACACACTCACTATGGCCGACCATGCCATTTTAAGGATAAAGACAAAAGGCCTGCACTCAGTAGATGCTGCTCCCAAGTGCTTTGTTCTTGTGTGTGTGTGTTTTACAGGGCAGCCAAAGTTAAAGCCCAGAGAATAGGAGAGGTGGTACGGGCCTTTGCTGGTGCATACTACGAGGACCACATCAAACCAGTGGCTGACCCCTACATGGACTGGGCCTCAGCCTCCACCAGTTCCTTCTGGGACAGAGTCAAGGAAAAGATCGACCAGTACAGACCCATCTAATGGCACCTGAATCTAAGGCAGACAAACACCCACCCAGCTCACTGCTAGCACATATACTCATGCAAGGTGATACTAGGACTGATTCTATGTTCATATGCACTAGGGATTACAAGTAGGACATTTGTGTTACAATGTTTTAGAAGAGCACGTGAACACTGCTGTATGATTTGGCTGGTGAATGACGACACCCGTTTATTAGTGTTACACTAACCTCAACACAAGGGTTGTGATAGTATTAAAACTGCCCTAGTCTAGTAGTAATCATACCGTTATCAAACAAGGGTCACATATTGCATCTGAATGAGTCAATTAACTATTGTGAACCACCAAAATGAAGCAACACTAAATAAATAAAAACATTCAATAATATCATTATAGTGTTGAGCCTTTTCATAAACTTTCCCTTGACACTGTCTACACTGCCCACATTCATCAATCTCTGAACTGAATAAAGTAGAAAGTTGAGAGAGACTGAGAAAATATTTTAGAATAGCAGAGAGAGAGGCAGAGAGAAAGCAACAGTGAACGACAAAGAGGAAGAGATAGAATGAGACCGAAAGAAAGAGACAGATGGAGGGACAGACAGACAGATGAGAGAGAGAGCCAGACAGACATACATACAGAGACATCAGCGATGGGAGTGATGTCTACAGACTGTGCTGAAATCGAAGTGTTGCCTAGGTGAGAGTTGACAGTTGAGATACAAGGTTCAGCAGGTGTGTCTGGCAGGAGGGGAGATGTGTGTGACCTGCAGGCCGTTTCCTTCAGCTCTCTCTGTGTGGACTGCAGACATCGATCCTGGAACACAGTCAAGACACTCAGGGCCCTGTTCCAATCAAAACCATAATCTGACTAACTGGGATACATGAAACACATTCAAATAGACAGTGAGAAAGGACCTTAGCATGAATAAGCCTTTGAGATTCTTTTTGTTATACATTGTGAAGAGAGTTTTGTTGTTGAGTTCGTGAATTATGAATGTGTGCAAGATTAATGATTTGCAATTAGTTACATAGAGGCAGTCAAGCATACTGGTTTATGTTCCACACAAATGCTGGCAAATCAATTATAATGCTTAACACGATCATTCATTCAAACAAAAATCTATTTCATGCACTGATATGTGAACGTTTTTGTGGGGGAATTGACGCTTTCCTACATATGCAGAAGAGTGCATTGCAGCATAAATAGATTTCAGAATCCAATCAAGTGATAATCTGGATGCATTGCATCACTTGTCTGGACATACATATGAGGGGACTCAAGTGCAATGGACTTTGTGTAGGCGAACGAGTGTGTGGATGTTTGTCCCATAGGTACAGTGGGTTCTGGTGAGTCTGGGTGCGTGGGTGTGTGTGCGTGCGTGCGTGTGTGTTCGTGTAGGTGTTTGTGTGCGTGCATACTCATTAGATGACGTTTATTTACAGTCCTCCCTATATCATGGTGTCTACTTGTCCAGACTGCTTTACAGACAACTCAGCCACCAGAGAAGAGTGTCATTTATTTCACTGGGATCTGTACACCCACTACAAAAGGAGGTAATATTTTTCTCTGTCTTCGCTCAACTTTTATAGATACATTATTTCAATGCTCTAGTAATCTCTAACATTTTAAATTAATTAATGAATTAATGAATTAATGACTCATGTATTTTAAGATGCATCTTCCTTTTGTATCAGTTCTAAACAGCTTATCAGTTTCATTGATGCCTGATCAGAATGGTCTGGTTTCTTGTCTAATAAATAGGCAGGCATTGCATTGAAATCCTATGTGGTTTGTCTTTTTCTTTCAGAGATGAACGGAAAATTGGCATTAGCCTTCGTGCTTGCGCTTCAAGGTAAGACCATCAATTGAACAACCCCATGCCATGATTAGATAGTGAAAAACACACCAATCTCTTTCATAATGTCTTTAAACAATAAAAGCTAATTTGCCAACATTTATGAAAATGGATATATAGCGTTCATTCCAGCTGTTTATAAAACAGAAGGTAATAGCTACCTTTGACCTGCAGCTGTGAACCTGTCAGTGACAGTGAGAGAACATGTCAGCAACAGGAATGTATAGCAGTTAGTTGCATGCTTATCTGAGAGGTGATAGGCTTTGAACTGTGATGGACTTGTGGAGGTGATAGGCTGACCACATTGAGCAGTGACACTATGGACATCGAACCCCACTGCTACAATATCAGCAGAGATAAGAGAGATCTCAGATGTCAGGTTGAAATGGCCTTTGATTATTACAGCCAAGTTTACTCATCATGAGAACGATCAAACCCTGTGACTACCTCCATTACACAGACACAGACACAAAATCAACCTTACTCACACACACTGCCTGGTTATGCGAAGCGTATTAGTATATTAGGGCTATTTTGTGGCTAAAGTTAGTCCAGTGGTTTTAGATACTCAATAACAGCAGTCAAGCAAGTGCAATTAATTAATAAAAACGATCTTTCCCCTGTCTCCCCTCCAGTCTCTGTGTGCCTGTGTCAGGTACCAGAGCCCGACAAGGAGCTGGTGGAGAAGTATGAGGACATGAAGTCTGTGTTCTACAAGAGGCTGCTGAACGCCTACAGCAAGTTGCAGGCTGCTGTGGGGCCTTTGACTGAGAACATGGGCCAGGGCCAGGCTGCCAAAGACTACATCGAGGAGCTGCAGGGCAATCCCAAATTCCAGAGCGTTGTCAAGATCGGAACGTGAGTGCCCCACCCCGACTCACCCGAGTTACCTTATCCCATTGAGTCGGTCTGTCAGTCTGTCGATGTCCTTCTGTTGTCCTGCTTGTTTGTCTGTCTATCCGTCTGATGTACTGTCAGTTCTACTGTCTATCTGTCCATAACTTTGAAGTAGGACTTCAAATGATTATAGGATCTTAGATACTGGCGCTTCATGCCTATCAACATGTTACCTAGATATTTTACCATTCTCTATTAAACGTTCACCACTGGACACATCAGAACATGGTTAAAATACTATTTCAGGTATTTCCATTACATTTCAAAACAAGTATTCAGATCATCTTTATTTGAAAAAACAAGTAGTTGGAAATACACTTTCACAAAATTCTCAAATACACTGGCTCAAATACGCTCCCATGCATTTAACCCAGGTATTTGAAATACTTTGAAATACAATTTGAAAGACTATTTGTTTCAGTTTTCTCAATTAACCATTCAAATACTCAATTAAAAGTACTTGTTTTGGGCTGTGTAATTCAGAATACTCAAATACACAGATATTTCTTTTTAAATAAAAAAATACTCAAATACACATGTATTTGAACCCAGGTCTGAGACACATATGATGGCTGTTAACTTATAACATTACTGACATCCCTTCCTGTCTTTGTGTGTGTGTTGTCCAGTGGTCTGGCCCAGGAAGCAGCACCCTTGGTGGACAAGGCCCGTATGGCCGGTCTGGGTCTGTACGGACACTACGTGCGCCCCCATGTCGGCACCTACCTGGACGAGGCCATCAAATCCATCAAGGTTTACCTTGACAAAGTCCTGCCTGCCGAGAATTGAGCCCTGGATAGCCTCCGTCGCATCGGACCACCCCACACGCTTGTACCTTTCCACACAGGGCTTGGCTCTGCTATAGCTGTGCTTCTGATACATGTATTAAATGGTAGAAGGGGGAAATACCTGAAGGTGATTGAGAAGAGAAATGCACAATGCAAAACGCATCCCCTCCCGCTTTCTATGTCAACACTTTCCTAGACATGACTATTCAAGGGAATTGAAGGTCAAAGCATGGTGGATAGGAAGACTGACATCTTGCAAGAGCTTTAACATTGTGCATGTATATAACTACGTGTTTGATACTCTAACAGGAGTTTGTGTGTGTGTGTGTATGTGTGTGTTTAATAAAGATCTGAAAGTTGAAACTCTTGACTGATACTTGAGCATTATGTTTAATTAGAGTATTTGGTGCAGAAACATTTTTACTCATCCATATGAATAATAATATCATGAACCAGATTTAAAGAAAGATACTGCAAGTGAAAAATGTTGATCAAACTGCTTAATTGTTTAGTTATTAAGAAGTGATGGTAGCACTTTATTTTAGGGCAAAGAAATGACCAGTTATGTATTTATTATTAATATTATTAATTATTTAATAATTACATGGTAACATGGTATATACACAATAATATATATATGTTTCTTTGGATTTCATTCAAACAAGCACCATTTGGTACCAAGTGGTTAAAGCTGCATTCTGAGATTTTAACACACAACAAAACTGTAGCCCGTCACTAGTTTTGATGTACAGCTGAGGGATGGGGCTACATTCATAAATTCATAGACAGCACTCTAGACACAAGGACTGACAGTCCATGACATCCACATGATAGTTTTAAACATAGTTGGACACTATATTGCTTGTTCACGTTCCTGTTGTTTGTTACCAATGGAGCAATATGTTATATTTGGAGTTATGAAAAAGCCGGGTGTGCTAAGCTCAAGTTATATTCTTTAAGAAACTATTTGTAAATATCAATAATTGAGATGGCCATTGAACAGATTTCCTGATCCCAGACCATACATTTCACTACCAATAGTGTTTCTTTATGTAAGTAGCAGAAACTACCCACTGATATCTTGTCATTTTCTACAGGAAAGGAGAGAAGAGAAGAGAAGAGAAGAGAAGAGAAGAGAAGAGAAGAGAAGAGAAGAGAAGAGAAGAGAAGAGAAGAGAAGAGAAGAGAAGAGAAGAGAAGAGAAGAGAAGAGAAGAGAAGAGAAGAGAAGAGAAGAGAAGAGAAGAGAAGAGAAGAGAAGAGAAGAGAAGAGAAGAGAACAGAACAGAACAGAACAGAACAGAACAGAACAGAACAGAACAGAACAGAACAGAACAGTACAGATGAGAACAGAACAGGACAGAACAGAGCAAGACAGAACAGGATGGTCCAGAACAGTACGTATGCTATTGCTGCACTGTTTCACTGCACCCTCTTGCCAGGTCGCTATATAGTTTAGTATGTTCTCGATAACCTAATTGGCTAAACAAAGGTTCTCAATTAATAAATTAATAAATAAGACACATACAACAACCAAAATTAGTTTAATGAGTTTGATCTTCAATCTCATCAGTGCTTGACTTGGGCAGGAGCTCATCGGAGCTGAGTACTGGCACCTCAAATGTTCTACTGCTTGAGCTCCTGTTCCTCTTATAGAATATTAGCTCAAAAGTATTGTGGAGCTCCTGCACCTAAATATAAACAGTACCAGCACCCAAAATGAGTACGGAAACCTATTTTAAGTCAAGCACTGATCTCACTCCAAAAGCTAATTCTGTGGATGTGTGATTGGATAATGATCAAGGGCATAACTGGTTGGACCGGTGTCACGACATTCCCCATTGGACCAATGATCAGTGAGAAGGGATATGGTCACTCAGTAAGGTTTTGCTTTATTGCTGCAGATGATATAAGAAAATGTGCATTACTCGGTCCTTGTCCATTCCCATGCTATGTCAACTGATATATTTATTAAGACCTTCTATTCAGTCAAAGCTTTTCTTTTTACAGCAACTCTCAAAGTGATTTACAAATGTTCCCTCAGTTTACCACCACCACTCCTACCAGAGACCTGTGTGCCAATGTTTGATCCATACTGACAGTAGTGTTGGGCAATTTTAAGATTGCATCTTCTATCAACAATATTTGACAACCATTGTCGATGGTGACGACATCGTGATGTCACAAACAATTAGCATATTTTAATTTGACTGCACCTCCAGAGTCTGGCAGCTCACAACAGAGCAGTGTAGTGAGCACACAGCAGGGCGACATGCCAAATGGCCCATTCCCTATTTGCCATAGCATAATACATTTCAATACATATGCGGTAGTTAGACTATTAACAAAATGCAAGAGAACATTGTAGATACACACAATACCCCATAATGTCAAAGTGGAATTATGTTTTTAGACATTTGACAAATGAATAGCTGAAATGTCTTAAGTATTCAACCCCTTGGTCATGGCAAGCCTAAATAAGTTCAGGAGTAACAATTGTGTAGGCCAGTGACATAAAATCTAAATTTAATCCGTTTTAAATTCAGGCTGTAACATAACAAAATGTGGAAAAAGTCAAGGTGTGTGAATACTTTCTGTAGGCACTCTATAGGCCTAACAAACAAACAATTGCAAGATAGACTAATTGCATATGAAGTTTAAACAAACCTGGTACGTTTCTGCTTTACTTGACCAAAGTATAGGCAAAATAAAGTGTTCCGTCGGAAAGTCAATCACGTGTCAATGTTATGAATCCAATTTGTACAATATTTTACAAATGTATTGTACTTAAGATCCCAGACTGCATCTTTACTTTCAGTGGTAGTGTGTCATTGACCTATAGTTTACCAGCACCACTTGGTGAATCTTTGTCCTAGTTTACCAGCACCACTTGGCTGCAGTGGAGTCTGTGAGAACCTGTAGTAGCCAGACCAATGTGTCAATTGTAATCTAGATTTAGGACTGTCTTATTAGGATATGTTGCATTACATAAGGAGGTGTGGGCTTACGTATTGGGAGGGGGTTGGTGGGAAGGGGTGGTGGTGGTGGTGGTGGGGGTCGTAATCTGAACACTAAATGTAATATGAATGGGTTACTCTACTGACCTAATAAAGACCAATGAAAATCAATCAGTCCCCAATCAAATCCAATCAGCAAGCAGGATAACTTGTTCTGTTACATTTCAATACACCTATCTAGATTGGCAAATACACAGATTGCCCCACACTAAACTCTGACACTAAATCAACAAATAATGAACAAGTTACTGTTTTCAACGTAATTTGTCAACGTATTGTGACTTAAACTGTTGTTTTGAGGGTGAAATTTCAACCACAGGATTATGTCATTATGATAACCAATTTTCAACATAGACAAACCTTGTATAAAATATGTTGAATTTGTACCTTTGAAACAACGTCAGATCTTCAATGTAATATCCACCATCAGAAAAAAACAATAGGCTGGTCAGCACCTCCTACTGGAGAGTTGATCTATCTACAGCTATCCCTTTGGTTTCCCATTCAGAGTTTTAACCAAGCCCTGCTTGACTTTGATATTTGTCACTGACTATTACCAATGTGCTATCGTTGTAATGAATACTCAGGGAGAAAAAGGTGTAGATTCACGCGCAGAGTGCGGCAGGTGTTTATTACGCCTTCGTAGAAGGCAGGAATCGTGGTCACAGGCAGGCAATGGTCATACACAGGCAGGCAAACAGGCAGGTGAAACAAAACTAGGACAGAAGGCTAAAACTGGTTCTCACAAACGAGCTAGGAAAGGCTTAGTACAGTCAAAACGAACAATACCTCACAAGGCACAAACAGAAAGAACTGAACTAAATAAGGAGGTGATGAGACCAGGTGAGTAACTAACACAGGTGAAATCAATGAACAAAAATGAAAGACAGGGCTACGTTCACGAACATAAAGAAACAGGGCTACGTACAAGAACACAAGGTGAACTAAAGAAAACAAATACAGAACCTTACAATCGTGAGAATGATTGTTGAGAAATCTCCACTTAATAGATTAATTGTTGTTATTGAAGTCATTCCAAAGTATAGGTTTAACAGAGGAAATGAAATGTAACCATACATGATTAATTACATGTCATCAATGATGCTATTTAGGCTTTTTAGCATTTGGGAAGTCATCAACAGCTATTGTTTCAATTAAGCCCACGATTCAACTAAAAATAGACAATACATATAGGCCTAGGGTTTCAAGTTTGGTTGATTTAAAATTGAATCTATAAGGTAATAAATGTGTTGGATTCACGTCTCCATCTCAACAAAAAATCAAAGTTACAGAATAGGACTAAATCAAATCAAATTGGATTTAAAGTGCATTTAAAGTTTGATTTGATTTAGTCCTAGTATTTAACTTAGATTTTTGTTTGAAATGGAGAGTGAATCCTACATATCCATTACACATTTGTGGACAAACTGGAATTAAAACCAGACTCAGTGGCACAGATGGAACTATCTAAGCAGTAGATACATCTCCTTTAAATGTTGATATTTGGTTTCATTGTCAACCAAACACAATTCAATATTACTTTTGTAATACAGTAAATAGCCTAAAGTTAGGGCTATCTTATAAACTAATGTAACAGTATTTATTCGACCTTCAAATGATTAACACAACCATGGCCACATAATAATCTGTGCAGAATCTCGAACGGTATTGATCACTTGCGACATGTACTTGAATGTAATCTCAACTGCAATCCAGGTCATTTGGTTGTGCTACTAGATGAAGCACAGTGATAACACATTAAATATGCTACACATAGGATTTGGTGTTTTACTTTTACATTGTAATTTAAGAAAATGTACATAATATATCTGCAGTTATAGTGGAATGATAGTGTTTCACAGTATTACTTACCCGCCAGTGTTGTGATTGGCTGTGATATTCGCCTATTGATTTCTCCCGCCTGAGCGGCATCTTTTGTCAAACTGGAAAAGCTGTTCTGACATTGTGGCTGTGTTATCTAGTGGATATCGCTCTGTCATTTCCTGGTTGCTAAAATTCTACATTGTTTGCTCAATTTCAGTTTATGTGAGAAAACAAGCACTGAACAATGTAGGGAATCATTGTACCATCTAAATCACTGTGAAATATCTTTTCAATAACCAAAAATATCATTTTTATAGCTGTTTGAAGCTGGTGGACCAAATACAAAGGTAAAAGGCTCAAGCGCAAGTCTTCGCCAGGAGGGGGATATTTGTTTTGAATGCAGCCCAGTGCTGTTGCAATTCACCTAGCACTGGGCTGCATTCAAAACAAGTCTCCCTGTGAAACACTATCATTCCACTGTTACTGCAGATATATTATGGATTTTATTTATTTATTACAATGCAAAAAAAGTATATATATCCTATGTGTAGCACCTTTAAGTTGCTGTATAAAATAACTGACATTGTATTGCCATTTGAAATTTGTTGTGCTTTTAAATGGTTGAAAGCACAGTGATAACACATTTAGGTGACAACTAAACAAAAAAATCTGACATTGATTTTCCATTGGAATTTGGTTGTGCTTTTAGATTGTTGAAATCATAGTAATATCGCATTGGGAATTCAGCAATCTTTTGGCTGTCTTTTTAAGTCAGTGAAAATAGGTTGTAATCTCATTGATCAACGTATCAACCAACTATTACCCAATTCGCCACGTTGAAATGACGTGGGGATAGCATCTCCATCTTTGACCCTGTTTACACTCTCTCTCGCTCTCTTCATCAACACTTGAACAGAGGAGTGCACTTTGGCTCGGAGAACGACAAGTCAACACATCCCCACTCATATATATACAGGCAAGCTCACCGCTGGCTCTCAGCTACTGCTTGCTATACATTCCTGTCACCCAGTACGGAGAGGAGAAACAGTGAGTACAGCCATCTTTGTCTGATTCACCATCATCTTTAGGTTCTCACACCTGCATGGAGAAAAAGAAAACACCTCTTACTAGTGTAGTTACTTCAAGGTGCACGTGATGATAATATCACTGTTACAAGGTGTTGTGTTGTATTATTAGACGGGTAAACACATGTCTGTCTCCAGACTGTTGGACAAAACGCTCTCTGGGAGAGATCAAGTACAGGCTCTTGAGAGGGGTTCCAACTGTACAGAGTAACTAAAGAAATAATGGCATGTCTATATGTTGTCTGCTGTATCATAGTGGGACAGAATCCCAGAAAGACATGTTGATACATGATTTGTCTGACCCTCACCAATATGTTTTCTTTGCCCACAGATCTGAGTGACATCATGAACAAGATTTTGGTCATCACTGTGCTCATAGCACTTCTGGGCCTCAGTAAGTACACAGTCAAGACCCTGACTGACTGACAGCCTGACTGACAGACTGGTGTTGTTCCAGGGTGTCTTTTTGCAGCCTCACTGTGCATCCCAGAAGGTTGCCATATTAGTGTGGCTCTTGAAACATTTAAACTTCTCCAGACTGAAAAAAAGTCCACCTGGAGCGTCACCATCGACTGACTGACTGACAGACTGACCAACCAACCATTTTGAGCCGGCTAAATGTAGACTTTCACACACACTTTGAACCTCTATCCCTAACCCTCCCCTCCCTTCCAGGTGCTCAGGGCATCCGTTTGCCCAGGCAAGCTGAGGAGAGTGAGGCTCCAGAAGTGGTAGCTGAGGAGCGCGCGGCTGAGGAGGCCGTGATTGAGGAACCGGCCCCGGTGGCTGATGTTGCCGAGGCTGCTGAGGTTGTCGAGGCCGCTGCCGCATTAGAGCAGGGAACCCTGGGAAAGCTGGCCAGCGCCATCAAGAACTACTACGAAACATCCGTCAACACCGCCACCGGCTGGCTGGAAAACATCAAGGGCCTGAAGCTGCAGGAGAAGGCCAAGTAAGATACACACACACAGACAAGAACAGCACAGCAAGTCAAGATAGCAGGCTGACAACTAATTTATTGTCCATGTGTCCATCAGGAATGCCTACATTGACACCACCACCGCAGTGAGCACCTACTCTGGCATCCTGCAGGACCAGGTCTACCACATCTTACACCAACAGTAAATATAAATCCTTGCTTCCCTCTGCATCCTCAAAGTCCCTTGGTGAGGAGACCGTCACAGCTGTGGGCCCCTACTCTCTCCGCCACCCTCCCCTAACACACCACTCTGAACTGGCAAATCACAAGAAAAGAGCCCTAATGTTTCACCACAGGAAACCCAGGAGGGCAGAAACACAGTGCATGTCAAATTATAGTGGTGCCCAGTGGTGCAGTAGACTCAAATGACTCTGACGTCAGACTTCAGGAACATCTGGAACAGATTGAAATACTGTATTATTTTATGTCAACAAATTATCTTGAAATAAAAACATGAATTTACAAAAAAACAGTAGACCCTATGTGTTTCTTGAGACCACTTCGTTCAGTTTTGTATTATTAGACAAAGTTGTGTAATGTAGGATATGTTCATGCTTATCTCCCAGAGTTGTATGATGAACATTACAGACCAGTACAGAATAGTACCGAACAGAACAGAACAGTCCAGAACAGAACAGTACAGAACAGTCCAGAACAGAACAGTCCAGAACAGAACAGAATTGTCCAGAACAGAACAGTCCAGAACAGTCCAGAACAGTCCAGAACAGTACAGAACAGTCCAGAACAGAACAGAATAGTACAGAACAGAGCAGTCCAGAACAGAACAGAATTGTCCAGAACAGAACAGTCCAGAACAGTCCAGAACAGTACAGAACAGTACAGAACAGTCCAGAACAGAACAGAATTGTCCAGAACAGAAGAGTCCAGAACAGAACAGTCCAGAACAGTCCAGAACAGTACAGAACTGTCCAGAACTGTCCAGAACTGTCAAAAACAGAACAGTCCAGAACAGAACAGAATAGTCCAGAACAGAAAAGAACAGTCCAGAACAGAACAGCCCAGAACAGTACAGAACAGTACAGAACAGTACAGAACAGTACAGAACAGTCCAGTCCAGAATAGTAGAGTACAGAGGAAGGATAGAACAATATATTTCCTGAACTGGGCAACCGAGTCTCACAAGTCCAACACGTTTTTCCCACTACCAGAGAGAAATACAGCAGGCATACAGGTGGTCCAACACAGAGTGCAAATATTTTGTCTGCTGTTGCTGCTCTGTTTCACTTGCACCCTCTTGCCAGGTCGCTATGTAGTTGAATATGTTCTTCATAACCGCCTTGGCTAAATAAAGGTCCTAAATTAATAATCAAATAAATAAGACACATACCCCAATTAAAATACGTTTAATGAGTTCGACTTCAATCTCACTCCAAAAGCTAATTCTGTGCCAAACCGATTGTATAATGATCAAGGGCACGACCCTTCCCATTCGACCAATGATCAGTGAGAAGGGATATGGTCAAGAAGTTTTTGCTTTAGTGCTACAGATGACCTAAGAACATTTGCATTACTCTGTCCTTCCTTGACAATTCCCTTGCTATGTCAACTGATACATATATTAATATCTTCTATTCAGTCAACGCTTTTCATTTTACAGCAAATCTCAAAGTGACATACAAATGTCAAGACATTAGGTGCATCAGTTTATCACCACCACCTACCAGAGAACTGTGTGCCAATGTGTGATCCATACTGACAGGGCACAAAACAACCTGACGTTGTGACAGGGAATCAGGTGACTAGAGTGTTTACACAGCACTAAATTGAGTATACAAAGAAAAGGGGCTTTACATATTAAGGCAAAGTTCAGTATTTCACAACTTATTGTTGAGTTTGTAGTGTCTGTTAAAAGAAAACTGAAGCATGGATTACAGTTTCTCCTGACCCATAGACACCTTCAGGGTGAGGAAACGTCTAATATGAAGTTGGACAAAAATACTGAACTCCCCCGTTAAACCAATCAAGTCTAACACGGGAAATGTAACATAATACTGGAAATGTACAATCATACTCTATTGTAAAATCACTTAACCTCACACACACAGCCAGGACAGGTTATTAGGAGGAGTTTTTAGCTAAAAGACCATGGCAGATTCATCATAATGCACCTCAAGATTTAAATTATACAGTTTAAACAGCCCACAGCTACAGCACTGGGCTTCAGATTAGATATTCAGTGATAACAGATCATGCTGCCCCACCATTAACTTTCACTGGTAGTGAGTCATTGACCTACAGTTTACCAGCACCACTTGGTGAATCTTTGTCCTAGTTTACCAGCACCACTTGGCTGCAGTGGAGTCTGTGAGAACCTGTAGTAGCCAGACCAACGTGTCAATGGTGATCTAGACTTAGGACTGTGTGCTTAGGCATGGGAGGGGGTAGGTGGAAGGGGGTGGTGGTAGGGGTTGTAATATGAACACAATATATAATATGAATGGGTTACTCTACTGACTTAATAAAGACCAATGGAAATCAACCAGTCCCCAATCAAAACCAATCAGCAAGCAGGATAACTTGTCTTGTTATATTTCAATACACCTATCTGGATTAGCAAATACACAGATGTCCCTACACTAAACTCAAATGATACTAAATCAACACATTATGAACATGTCACTGCCATAGCATCTCCATTTTGACCCTGTCTGCACTCTCTCTCACTTACTTTATCACATATACAAACACCTGAACAGTGGGTGTTTATCTCTGAGGAGTGCACTTTGGCTCGGAGAACGACAAGTCAACACATCCCCACTCATATATATACAGGCAAGCTCACCGCTGGCTCTCAGCTACTGCTTGCTATTAATTGCTGTCACCCAGTACGGAGAGGAGAAACAGTAAGTACAGCCATCTTTGTTTGATTCACCAGCTTTTGGTTCACCATCTTTCTGTTCACCATCTTCTTTAGGTTCACACACCTGCATGGAGATAAATAAAACACCTCTTACTAGTGTAGCTACTTCAGGGTGCACGTGATGATAATATCACTGTTATAAGGTGTTGTGTTGTATTATTAGATGGGTATTACACATGTCTGTCTCCAGACTGTTGGACAAAACGCTCTCTGGGAGAGATCAAGTACAGGGTCTTGAGAGGGGTTCCAACTGTACAGAATAACTAAAGAAATGATGGCATGTCTATACAGATGTAGGAAACGCAAACGTGTAATTTAACATTTCAGACTTGATTTGTCCTAACAAAAAATGTATCAACCCCTACAAAAATGTCCATTAATTATGATCCACATAATAATTCACATTTCCTGTTTCTCCAGGATTATTTTCCTGCTGTGAGAAACTGGTCAAATTAAGATCCTGCATCTCTATGTGGTCTGCTGCATCATAGTGTGACAGAAACCACGAAAAATGCTAGTTTCATTGTCATTAAAAACATTGCCAACCTAAAAATAGCCTTACCTTAGTCATTGGAAACCTGTTAGAAACATGTTTGCCATCAAAAATAAGAGATTAGATGAGGCTGAGATGAGATAAGGCTAAGAGCTGAGCTGAAAAGGAGGAGGAAATGATGCCACCTAGTGGACAAGTTGATACATGATTTATCTGACCCTCAGCAAGATGTTTGCTTTGCACACAGATCTGAGTGACATCATGAACAAGCTTCTGGTCATCACTGTGCTCATCACTCTTCTGGGCCTCAGTAAGTACACACCCAAGACCCTGACTGACTGAATGACAGACTGACAGACTGATTGACAGACTGGTGTTGTTCCAGGGTGTCTTTTTTGCAGCCTCACTGTGCGCATCCCAGAAGGTTGCCATATCATATTAGCATTTCGCATCACCCACAATAACATCTGCTAAGCATGTGTATGTGAACAATAAAATGTGATTTGATTGGAAACGTTAAACACTCCAGACTGCAAATAAGAGCACCTCGAGCGGCAACATTGACTGACTGATAGACTGACCAACCAACCAACCAACCATTTTGACTCTCTAACCCTAACCCTCCCCTTCCAGGTGTTCAGGGTCTCCGTCTGCCTAGGCAAGCTGAGGAGGGTGCGCCTGAGGAACCGGTGGCTGATGTTGCCGAGGCTGATGCAGAGCAGGGAACCCTGGAAAAGCTGACCAGCGCCGTCAAGAGCTACTACGAAACATCCATCAGCACCGCCACCAGCTGGCTGGACAGCATCAAGGGCATGAAGCTGGAGGAGAAGGCCAAGTAAGACACACGCAGGCACACACAAAAGAACAGAACAGCAGGTCAAGATAGCAGGCTGACAGTTAATGCATTGTCCATGTGTCTGTGTGTCCTGCAGGAATGCCTTCATTGACACCACCGTGGCGGTGAGCACCTACTCTGGCATCCTGCACGACCAGGTCTACCACATCTTATACCAACAGTAAAGACCCTTCCTGGTTTCCCTCTGTGTCCCCAACGTCCTCAAAGTCCCTTGGTGAGGAGAGCGTCGCAGCTGTGGGCCCCTACATCCTGGAGCCTCTGATCAGGTCCACCGGACCTCCAACCCTCGGTGACGTCCCCCTGGAGTCTGTGTAGATTGAAATACAGTATTATTTGATGTCAACATTTTACATTTTAGTAATTTAGCAGAGGCTCTTATCCAGAGTGACTTACAATTAGTGAATTCATATTAAGATAGCTAGGTGAGACAACCACATATCACAGTCATGGCAAGTACATTTTTTCCACAATAAAGTAGCTATCAGCAAAGTCAGTGCTAGTAGGAAAATCATTTTTTAAATGTTTGTTTATGTCAACTTTTCTTGAAATAAAAACATGCGTTTGTAGAAAACCAGTAAACCCTATGTGTTTCTTGAAGGGCATTATTCATATGAGTCAGTATGAGCAATGTGCTTAGTGTTGCATTATCAGACAAAGTTGAGAAACGTAGGCTATGTTTATGCATTTCTCCCACAGGTTCGTGACATCAATCAACATCATTTTTATAGCTGTTTGAAGCTGGTGGACCAAATCCAAAGGTAAAAGGCTCAAGCACAAGTCTCCGCCAGGAGGGGGATATTTGTTTTGAATGCAGCCCAGTGCTGTTGCAATTCACCTAGCACTGGGCTGCATTCAAAACAAGTCTCCCTGTGAAACACTATCATTCCACTATTACTGCAGATATATTATGGATTTTATTTATTTATTACAATGCAAAGAAAGTATATATATCCTTTGTGTAGCACCTTTAAGTTGCTGTATAAAATAACTGACATTGTATTGCCATTTGAAATTTGTTGTGCTTTTAAATGGTTGAAAGCACAGTGATAACACATTTAGGTGACAACTAAACAAAAAAATCTGACATTGATTTTCCATTGGAATTTGGTTGTGCTTTTAGATTGTTGAAATCATAGTGATATCGCATTGGGAATTCAGCAAACTTTTGGCTGTCTTTTTAAGTCAGTGAAAATAGGTTGCAATCTCATTGATCAACGTATCAACACACTATTACCCAATTCGCCACATTGAAATGACATTTACATTTTAGTCATTTAGCAGACGCTCTTATCCAGAGCGACTTACAGTTAATGAATACATTTTCATACTGGCCCTCCATGGGAATCGAACCCACAACCCTGCCGTTGCAAGCGCCATGCTCTACCAACTGAGCTACACGGGGCCACATTACGTGGGAATAGCATCTCCATCTTTGACCCTGTTTACACTCTCGCTCGCACTCTTCATCAACACCTGAACAGAGGAGTGCACTTTGACTCAGAGAACGACAAGTCAACACATCCCCACTCATATATATACAGGCAAGCTCATTGCTGGCTCTCAGCTACTGCTTGCTATTAATTCCTGTCACCCAGTACAGAGAGGAGAAACAGTGAGTACAGCCAGTGTTTACACAGCACTAAATTGAGTATAAAAAGAAAAGGGGCTTTACATATTAAGGCAAAGTTCAGTATTTCACAACTTATTGTTGAGTTTGTAGTGACTGTTAAAAGAAAACTGAAGCATGGATTACAGTTTCTCCTGACCCATAGACACTTTCCCCCGTTAAGCCAATCAAGTCTAACACGGGAAATGTAACATAATACTGGAAATGTACAATCAGACTCTATTGTAAAATCACTTAACCTCACACACACAGCCAGGACATGTTATTAGGAGTTTTTAGCTAAAATACATTTTACATTTACATTTTAGTCATTTAGCAGACGCTCTTATCCAGAGCGACTTACAGGAGCAATTAGGGTTAAGTGCCTTGCTCAAATACCATGGCAGATTCATCATAATGCACCTCAAGATTTAAATTATACAGTTTAAACAGCCCACAGCTACAGCCCTGGGCTTCAGATTAGATATTCAGTGATAACAGATCATGCTGCCCCACCATTAACTTTCACTGGTAGTGAGTCATTGACCTATAGTCTACCAGCACCACTTGGTGAATCTTTGTCCTAGTTTACCAGCACCACTTGGCTGCAGTGGAGTCTGTGAGAACCTGTAGTAGCCAGACCAACGTGTCAATGGTGATCTAGACTTAGGACTGTGTGCTTAGGCATGGGAGGGGGTAGGTGGAAGGGGGTGGTGGTAGGGGTTGTAATATGAACACAATATATAATATGAATGGGTTACTCTACTGACTTAATAAAGACCAATGGAAATCAACCAGTCCCCAATCAAAACCAATCAGCAAACAGGATAACTTGTCCTGTTATATTTCAATACACCTATCTGGATCTGGCAAATACACAGATGTCCCTACACTAAACTCAAATGATACTAAATCAACAAATTATGAACATGTTACTGCCATAGCATCTCCATCTTTGACCCTGTCTGCACTCTCTCTCACTTACTTTATCACATATACAAACACCTGAACAGTGGGTGTTTATCTACGAGGAGTGCACTTTGGCTCGGAGAACGACAAGTCAACACATCCCCACTCATATATATACAGGCAAGCTCACTGCTGGCTCTCAGCTACTGCTTGCTATTAATTCCTGTCACCCAGTACAGAGAGGAGAAACAGTAAGTACAGCCATCTTCGTTTGATTCACCACCTTTTGGTTCACCATCTTTTGGTTCGCCATCTTTCTGATCACCATCTTCTTTAGGTTCACACACCTGCATGGAGATAAATAAAACATCTCTTACTAGTGTAGCTACTTCAGGGTGCACGTCATGATAATATCACTGTTATAAGGTGTTGTGTTGTATTATTAGATGGGTATTACACATGTCTGTCTCCAGACTGTTGGACAAAACGCTCTCTGGGAGAGATCAAGTACAGGGTCTTGAGAGGGGTTCCAACTGTACAGAATAACTAAAGAAATGATGGCATGTCTATACAGATGTAGGAAACGCAAACGTGTAATTTAACATTTCAGACTTGATTTGTCCTAAAAAAAAAAAGATCAACCCCTACAAAAATGTCCATTAATTATGATCCACATAATAATTCACATTTCCTGTTTCTCCAGGATTATTTTCCTGCTGTGAGAAACTGGTCAAATTAAGATCCTGCATCTCTACGTGGTCTGCTGCATCATAGTGTGACAGAAACCACGAAAAATGCTAGTTTCATTGTCATTAAAAACATTGCCAACCTCAGAATAGCCTTACCTTAGTCATTGGAAACCTGTTAGAAACATGTTTGAGATCAAATAGAAGAGATTAGATGAGGCTGAGATGAGATACAGTGAGGGAAAAAAGTATTTGATCCCCTGCTGATTTTGTACGTTTGCCCACTGACAAATAAATGATCAGTCTATAATTTTAATGGTAGGTTTATTTGAACAGTGAGAGATAGAATAACAACAACAAAATCCAGAAAAACGCAATCAATCAGATTCCAAACTCTCCACCATGGCCAAGACCAAAGAGCTCTCCAAGGATGTCAGGGACAAGATTGTAGACCTACACCAGGCTGGAATGGGCTACAAGACCATCGCCAGGCAGAGAAGGTGACAACAGTTGGTGCGATTATTCGCAAATAGAAGAAACACAAAATAACTGTCAATCTCCCTCGGCCTGGGGCTCCATGCAAGATCTCTCCTCGTGGAGTTGCAATGATCATGAGAACGGTGAGGAATCAGCCCAGAACTACACGGGAGGATCTTGTCAATGATCTCAAGGCAGCTGGGACCATAGTCAACAAGAAAACAATTGGTAACACACTATGCCGTGAAGGACTGAAATCCTGCAGCGCCCGCAAGGTCCCCCTGTTCAAGAAAGCACATATACAGGCCCGTCTGAAGTTTGCCAATGAACATCTGAATGATTCAGAGGAGAACTGGGTTGTGGTCAGATGAGACCAAAATCGAGCTCTTTGGCATCAACTCAGCTCACCGTGTTTGGAGGAGGAGGAATGCTGCCTATGACCCCAAGAACACCATCCCCACCGTCAAACATGGAGGTGGAAACATTATGCTTTGCGGGTGTTTTTCTGCTAAGGGGACAGGACAACTTCACCGCATCAAAGGGACAATGGACGGCACATTGTACCATCAAATCTTGGGTGAGAACCTCCTTCCCTCAGCCAGGGCATTGAAAATGGGTCGTGGATGGGTATTCCAGGATGACAATGACCCAAAACACATGGCCAAGGCAACAAAGGAGTGGCTCAAGAAGAAGCACATTAAGGTCCTGGAGTGGCCTAGCCAGTCTCCAGACCTTAATCCCATAGAAAATCTGTGGAGGGAGCTGAAGGTTCGAGTTGCCAAACGTCAGCCTAGAAAACTTAATGACTTGGAGAAGATCTGCAAAGAGGAGTGGGACAAAATCCCTCCTGAGATGTGTGCAAACCTGGTGGCCAACTACAAGAAACATCTGACCTCTGTGATTGCCAACAAGGGTTTTGCCACCAAGCACTAAGTCATGTTTTGCAGAGGGGTCCAATACTTATTTCCCTCATTAAAATGCAAATCAATTTATTACATTTTTGACATGCGCTTTTCTGGATTGTTTTGTTGTTATTCTGTCTCTCACTGTTCAAATAAACCTACCATTAAAATTATAGACTGATCATGTCTTTGTCAGTAGGCAAACGTACAAAATCAGCAGGGGATCAAATACTTTTTCCCCTCACTGTAAGGCTAAGAGCAGAGCTGAAAAGGAGGAGGAAATGATGCCACCTAGTGGACAAGTTGATACATGATTTATCTGACCCTCAGCAAGATGTTTGCTTTGCACACAGATCTGAGTGACATCATGAACAAGCTTCTGGTCATCACTGTGCTCATCACTCTTCTGGGCCTCAGTAAGTACACACCCAAGACCCTGACTGACTGAATGACAGACTGACAGACTGATTGACAGACTGGTGTTGTTCCAGGGTGTCTTTTTTGCAGCCTCACTGTGCGCATCCCAGAAGGTTGCCATATCATATTAGCATTTCGCATCACCCACAATAACATCTGCTAAGCATGTGTATGCGACCAATAAAATGTGATTTGATTTGAAACGTTAAACACTCCAGACTGCAAATAAGAGCACCTCGAGCAGCAACATTGACTGACTGACAGACTGACCAACCAACCAACCATTTTGACTCTCTAACCCTAACCCTCCCCTTCCAGTTGTTCAGGGCCTCCGTCTTCCTAGGTAAGCTGAGGAGGGTGCGCCTGAGGAACCGGTGGCTGATGTTGCCGAGGCTGATGCAGAGCAGGGAACCCTGGAAAAGCTGACCAGCGCCGTCAAGAGCTACTACGAAACATCCATCAGCACCGCCACCAACTGGCTGGACAGCCTGAAGCTGAAGGAGAAGGCAGAGTAAGACACATGCACGAATGCACACAAGAACGGAACAGCAGGTCAAGATAGCAGGCTGACAGTTAATGCATTGTCCATGTGTCTGTGTGTCCCGCAGGAATGCCTACGCTGGCACCACCGTGGCGGTGGCCTACTATTCTGGCATCCTGCAGGACCAGGTCTACCACATCTTATACAAACAGTAAAGACCCTTCCTGGTTTCCCTCTGTGTCCCCAACGTCCTCAAAGTCCCTTGGTGAGGAGAGCGTCGCAGCTGTGGGCCCCTACATCCTGGAGCCTCTGATCAGCTTCAGTCTGTGTAGATTGAAATACAGTATTATTTGATGTCAACATTTTACATTTTAGTAATTTAGCAGAGGCTCTTATCCAGAGCGACTTACAATTAGTGCATTCATATTAAGATAGCTAGGTGAGACAACCACATATCACAGTCATGGCAAGTACATTTTTCCACAATAAAGTAGCTATCAGCAAAGTCAGTGCTAGTAGGAAAATCATTTTTTAAATGTTTTTTTATGTCAACTTATCTTGAAATAAAAACATGCGTTTGTAGAAAACCAGTAAACTCTATGTGTTACTTGAAGGTTATTATTCATATGAGTCAGTATGAGCAATGTGCTTAGTGTTGCATTATCAGACAAAGTTGAGAAACGTAGGCTATGTTTATGCATTTCTCCCACAGGTTCGTGTCATCAATATGGTTATGTGTACATCATGTCTCAGAGCTTACAATATGGACAATATGCAGTCTCACAATACCTACTGTCAGTGGCGATTTTAGCATGTAAATCTTGGTGGGGCAAAAAAATACAAATGTGGGATGCATGTCAGCAAAGCCACTACACAACACAACACTAATCAATACATTAATTAAACTATAACGGTGACAAATGGTGCCCACAAACTGAGTCCCAGCAGCAGTCCACACACCTTACCACTGCTACACCTGGCTATCAGCGGAGCCTTGTCTGGCAGCGAAACAGTTCATTCAGCCTCATTTACTGCCTTTAAAAAAAACATAGCTGATATGGCTGACTTGCTTAAACATTTGTGGTTTTTACTGACAATTGAGATGTACAAACTATGGCATAAGGGGAGGACAAGCGGATAAGAGGCAATCCGTAATTTCGATTAAGACATTAATGAGCAAGCCAGGACGGACGTAGTCAATAAAACTATTTGTTCAGCACTTTTGAAATGTACAGCGACAGAATTCAGAACATGGGCCGTTCTTACAGTGTTCTCCCTGTACACCAAGTCAGAACCGTAGGATAAATAAAGGGGGCATATGAGCAGACAATGAAAGCTCTTACAATATTCAATGATTACATTTCTCTAAAACAGGTTATAGGCTACATGTGCCCACCAAGTCAGAACAGTAGGCGAAATTAAGAGGTGAAAATCGACCAAATTATTAGGGGCTACTAACAGCTTACTACATAACATACACTTAGTATTACTTTCTTAGCAACAGTATACATATCTCCCTGGCATATTACATCATTTATGCAGCAGCATATAAGACATTTTTGGACTCACCTTGTTGTGATGTGCTCACTTGAACAGGAAGGTGGTGCGGCGGTCCTTCGTGGGCAAATTTTGTTATCAAAGAAAGAGAAAGAGGCCGGATTTATAATTCCGAGTTGGATGACCGTTCAAAACATATATTCTCAGTCTGAGCTCGTTTATTCCCGACTTCCCAGTTGCAATGCTTGCAGTTAGCCACTGTCACCGATTCCTTCCAAACCACTCATTGTTGAATTTGCGATTTCCAACTTGTTGTGTCCAATTTGTAAGTCGCTCTGGATAAGAGCGTCTGCTAAATGACGTAAATGTAAATGTAAATGTGTAATGTTTATGTCCAATGGCCGATGAGCACCGATACCTTTTATCTATAATTTCTCTTCATTATTTCTCTTCATATGACAAGGATTAAAAAGGATTTGCCAGTAGATTGTCGACTTGATTCATGATGATGACTGCTAGCTAAGATTTTGAAAGTAAGATGTTGACATGATCAGTCCAATCAAAGCTACTGTACATATAACGTGATTTGACGTCATTTTATCTGTGGCCAATGACCTTGAGCCTTCTTGGAAGGGCACTTCTAATGTAACTCTATGGCAGCACCCAAAGGGCTTGAATTTTCGATGTCTGCCCTTACTAAGGACTTGGCGGTGACGTAGTGTCCCCATGAGTGACAGAACACTGAGCCAATCACGGCGCAACGCTCCTATTTTCTGCTGGCTTGTCCCACCACAGAAAGCACTGAGCTAGGCTGAAACACTTGCATTTTGGAGCTGCCTTACTCAAGAAAACAAAAAATAGACAATGTTTGTACGCGGCTTTATTAACTCAATGAGATATATTTTTTTTTACATTGTTTGCAAACTGATATGTGACACGTATTAATGCCAAAATAACATGCAAAACAGGGAATCAGAACAGGTGGGGCACTCACCTGCCCTGAATGACGGGTCGCCACTGCCTACTGTACATAACTACCACCTAACACTGAGTCAACTGCCTACTGTACATAACTACCACCTAACACTGAGTCAACTGCCTACTGTACATAACTACCACCTAACACTGAGTCAACTGCCTACTGTACATAACTACCACCTAACACTGAGTCAACTGCCTACTGTACATAACTACCACCTAACACTGAGTCAACTGCCTACTGTACATAACTACCACCTAACACTGAGTCAACTGCCTACTGTACATAACTACCACCTAACACTGAGTCAACTGCCTACTGTACATAACTACCACCTAACACTGAGTCAACTGCCTACTGTACATAACTACCACCTAACACTGAGTCAACTGCCTACTGTACATAACTACCACCTAACACTGAGTCAACTGCCTACTGTACATAACTACCACCTAACACTGAGTCAACTGCCTACTGTACATAACTACCACCTAACACTGAGTCAACTGCCTACTGTACATAACTACCACCTAACACTGAGTCAACTGCCTACTGTACATAACTACCACCTAACACTGAGTCAACTGCCTACTGTACATAACTACCACCTAACACTGAGTCAACTGCCTACTGTACATAACTACCACCTAACACTGAGTCAACTGCCTACTGTACATAACTACCACCTAACACTGAGTCAACTGCCTACTGTACATAACTACCACCTAACACTGAGTCAACTGCCTACTGTACATAACTACCACCTAACACTGAGTCAACTGCCTACTGTACATAACTACCACCTAACACTGAGTAAACTGCCTACTGTACATAACTACCACCTAACACTGAGTAAACTGCCTCTCCTCTGAATAAAAGAAAAAGGTCATACAGAGGAAAACGAAAACACAGAGGAAAACGAAAACACAGATTCCTGTGACTTGTTTCTGACAGACACGTTCTCAACCAGAGCTTGAGTTTCTAAATTAGTGGGAAAAAAAGGGTGCCATCTGGGTTTCTGATCTCAGAAAGGTTCGAAGTGAGCTATTCATGATCCTTTTGAAGCTGCAATGAAAACAGACAGAAATAATACATTTTACCTCAAATATGATCATGTTCACTGAAGATGTAAGAGCCTGGAGCTACAAGATCACAGAGGAGATCTAAACACATCTTGAACTGTTAGTTAATCTCTTCATAGTGTTGTGACACTAGCAGGGATATGGCCAATCTGATGTAGCCTAAGTCAAAGATTCATTCAAACTGACTCAAAATGTATTCAAACTAAATACCTAAAATCCCTGATTAGGCTTCTTCTGAGTACCTGCATTTCCCCATCTTGGTTTCCCAATTACTCTCACAACTTTATCTGTCTCACAAGGCCACATTGTTACCTTCTCTTAGTAATCAAACCACAGTTTATGAATAGCTTCAATTGATATTACTAAACGAGGGCACAGCACACTGATACAAGGGGTTGCGTAATTGTAGATAACACTGAGTACTTTCATCACAGTGAAATATTAACTCTAAATGCTAGGGAGGGGGGGGGGGGGGGGGGGGGGCTGACTAAATACTTTTTTTCCCCACTGTACTTATGTCAAGAATTGTAAATTCAGTCACAAACATAAGAGAAGTGCCAGGAAAACGAAGCACAGGTGCAGCCCAGGAAGTCAACTCCCATAGATCTAAAGGCTAGAGAAACAGATATATACACAGGTATAAAAGAACCACAGACTAAACCCAGAGTCTCATACAGAGAACAGGACATAATGAAGCTGCTACTGATGACCTTGGCTTTGGGGTGTGCAGGTAAGACTGTATTACACAGTATCTACAGCATCATGAGACTGTTATGCCATGCAAGAGCATGAATAATGATACCTTCTTTTGGAGGCTAGGGAGGGAGATATACACTGAGTGTAAAAAACATTATGAACATTATGATCTTTCAATGACATAGACTGACCAGGTGAATCCAGATGAAAGCTATGACCCCTTATTGTCACTTGTTAAATCCACTTCAATCAGTGTAGATGAATGGGAGGAGACAGGTAAAATAATTTTTAAGCCTTGAGACAACTGAGACATGGATTGTGTATATGTGCCATTCAGAGGGTGAATGGGCAAGACAAAATATTGAAGTGCCTAAGAATAGTGTATGGTAGTACTTGCCAGGCGCACCGGTTTGTGTAAAGAACTGCAACACTGCTGAGTTTTTTCAAGCTCAACAGCTTCCCATGTGTATCAAGAATGGTCCACCACCCAAAGGACATCCAGCCAACTTGACACATCTGCGGGAAGCATTGGAGTCAACATGGGCCAGCATCCCTGTGGAACGCTTTCGACAACTTGTAGAGTCCATGCCCCAACGAATTGAGGGTGTTCTGAGGGTAGCAGGCTGAAGATGGGGGGGGTGCAACTCAATATTAGGAATAATATGTATATAATATGTTCTTAATGTTTTGTACACTCAGTGTCCATTTATACTATGACCATTTGTCTCTCTCCCTTTCTCTCTCTCTCTTATTTAGCGGCTGTTCCAGTGGAGGAGGATGTAGCGTTGTTGCAGGAAGTTTGCCAACCCCACTCCAGACCCTGGCAGGTCTACCTGTGGAACACTAAGGGGGGCTGGTATGGGAAGGAAAGGTGCAGTGGTGCCCTCATCAACGAGTGGAACTGCTTTGTCGAGTGGGTGTTCCCCCTTTTTTCCTTTCTTGAAATCAGTGTGAAAATGCATGCAGCCCATAAGTTCCTCTCCTCTCTACTCCACTCTACTCTACTCCTCTCCTCCTCAAACCTGGCCACACTATGGTGTCTCTGGGGGAGCATAACCTGACGGTGGAGGAAGGGACAGAGCAGCACATCCAGATGGCCAGACATGTGCAGCACGGGCCGTATGCACGAGGCCCCTCTCACAGTCTGGCAATGGTGAAGCTGGCAGAGCCTGCCCGGTTCACTCAGCATGTCATGCCCGTAGCCCTACTCACATGCTGCCCTCAGCTCCATGAGAAGTGTCTGGTCAGCGGCTGGGGCTCCACCATACCGGGACAGGGTGAGTGGACCATAAAGCCAGGGGAGGGCTATATGCCTCAACCCAAATTAATGGAATAGATAAGCACCAAATAAACTCCCCTGAGTCCTTCTCTCTGTCCCTCCATACAGAAGTGTGAAACACTTGCGGATCATAGATGACAAGATGTGCCAGATAGCCTTGCCCGTTTATTGGATAGTACACACATTCTGTGCTAAAACCCTCCTCTCAACCGACAATTGCCTTGTCAGTACATCAACAGCACATTACTCTGCAAACATTTATATTTGTATCTCTGGCTGTCACATTGGAACAGTATAAGAGAATAGTACGATCAACGAGCTAATCAAGATTTTCCTCTCTTTCTCTCTCTCTCTCTCTCTCTCTCTCTCTCTCTCTCTGGTGTGTGGGGGTGAGCTACAGGGGTTGTTCTGGTCTGGTTGTTCTGACATTGGTCTGTACACCAGCCTTTGCCTGTACCTTGACTGGATCAGTGACATCATGAACACCCCTGATCCTACACCTGAACCTGTGTGGACCACTGCAGCAGCAGCTACAACATGGTGATTGAAAAGAAAAACAAAAAAGTGATATGTACTGAAACATTCTGTTCACTTGCCCCATTGAGTCTATCATATCCAGCATGCGTTTATTTCATTCACCAGCAGAGGACGACATATACTAACAATACTGGCCTATCACAACCCTCCAATACATTTCTTGCCTATAACAAGTCTCACATTACAGTTTTTCTCGATTGCTAAGACACATTTCTTGAAAGCTGCTCTCCTTTTCTCTTAACTGTGAACACAAAACCCAATTTTCAAGCTACATTCACAAAACCTCAGACTCTTCTTGCAAAACCAAACTTTCACCTCAAAACAGTTCAATCTGTGCTCAAAACTGAACTATGTTGTCAAATCGTGCCCCGAGTCAATCAAAATAAAAAACACTACTGAACAGTCACTAAACACTACGTAGAAAAATAGAAAACACAATGCTCAGGACATGAAGCTGGAGAAATAAATGTTTATTGTTCACTGTAGGCTAAATGCATGTTGCAAAACAAAAAAAACCTGTGCATTTAGCACTTGTACAAAAAGACAAAACAGAAATCTTGTGCATTTACATGTAGCACTTGTAAAAACCAAACAGAAATCTTATGCGTTTGCCACTTGTGTACAGTAAGCCCATGTAAAAAATAAAGTACAAAAATATACAAATAAGTGCATTACTCAGCCACAGCATCATGTCTCCATCTGGGTCAGGCCACAGGACTTCATCCACATCACAGGCCACATTTTGTCTGGCCAGGCAACGGGGGAAAAAAACCCTGGCATGCCGTATCCAGGCTTGGCATGCCTCCACACCTACAGTGGGGAGAACAAGTATTTGATACACTGCCGATTTTGCAGGTTTTCCTACTTACAAAGCATGTAGAGGTCTGTAATTTTTGTCATAGGTACACTTCAACTGTGAGAGACGGAATCAAAAACAAAAATCCAGAAAATCACATTGTATGATTTTTAAGTAATTAATTTGCATTTTATTGCATGACATAAGTATTTGATACATCAGAAAAGCAGAACTTAATATTTGGTACAGAAACCTTTGTTTACAATTACAGAGATCATACGTTTCCTGTAGGTCTTGACCAGGTTTGCACACACTTCAGCAGGGATTTTGGCCCACTCCTCCATACAGACCTTCTCCAGATCCTTCAGGTTTCGGGGCTGTCGCTGGGCAATAAGGACTTTCAGCTCCCTCCAAAGATTTTCTATTGGGTTCAGGTCTGGAGACTGGCTAGGCCACTCCAGGACCTTGAGATACTTCTTACGGAGCCACTCCTTAGTTGCCCTGGCTGTGTGTTCCGGGTCATTGTCATGCTAGAAGACCCAGCCACGACCCATATTCAATGATCTTACTGAGGGAAGGAGGTTGTTGGCCAAGATCTCGCGATACATGGCCCCATCCATCCTCCCCTCAATACGGTGCAGTCGTCCTGTCCCCTTTGCAGAAAAGCATCCCCAAAGAATGATGTTTCCACCTCCATGCTTCACGGTTGGGATGGTGTTCTTGGGGTTGTACTCGTCCTTCTTCTTCCTCCAAACACGGCGAGTGGAGTTTAGACCAAAAAGCTTTATTTTTGTCTCATCAGACCACGTGACCTTCTCCCATTCCTCCTCTGGATCATCCAGATGGTCATTGGCAAACTTCAGACGGGCATGGACATGCGCTGGCTTGAGCAGGGGGACCTTGCGTGCGCTGCAGGATTTTAATCCATGACGGCATAGTGTGTTACTAATGGTTTTCTTTGAGACTGTGGTCCCAGCTCTCTTCAGGTCATTGACCAGGTCCTGCCGTGTAGTTCTGGGCTAATCCCTCACCTTCCTCAGGATCATTGATGCCCCACGAGGTGAGATCTTGCATGGAGCCCCAGACCGAGGGTGATTGACCGTCATATTGAACTTAGTCCATTTTCTAATAATTGCGCCAACAGTTGTTGCCTTCTCACCGAGCTGCTTGCCTATTGTCCTGTAGCCCATCCCAGCCTTGTGCAGGTCTACAATTTTATCCCTGATGTCCTTACACAGCTCTCTGGTCTTGGCCATTGTGGAGAGGTTGGAGTCTGTTTGATTGAGTGTGTGGACAGGTGTCTTTTATACAGGTAACAAGTTCAAACAGGTGCAGTTAATACAGGTAATGAGTGGAGAACAGGAGGGCTTCTTAAAGAAAAACTAACAGGTCTGTGAGTGCCGGAATTCTTACTGGTTGGTAGGTGATCAAATACTTATGTCATGCAATAAAATGCAAATTAATTACTTAAAAATCATACAATGTGATTTCCTGGATATTTGTTTTAGATTCCGTCTCTCACAGTTGAATTGTACGTATGATAAAAATTACAGATCTCTACATGCTTTGTAAGTAGGAAAACCTGCAAAATCGGCAGTGTATCAAATACTTGTTCTCCCCACTGTATGTCACCACAGGCAAGTCCCATGGCTTGCAGGAGATTTACCCTGGTGTAAGGTTGGCGTTCATATACCTTCCACCGCCATGAGGAGAAGAATTCCTCAATGGGGTTTAGGAAAGGGGAGTACGGTGGAAGGCAAAGATTGATAAAACCTTGGTTCATATTGTACCACTCTCTAACCTGGAGGGCTCTGTGAAAACTCACATTGTCCCAAACAACAACATAGATGGGATGCTCATCCTGCTGCCCTAACAAAGCATCTCGCATGTGATTGAGGAAAATGAGGAGCTGGTGAGTGTTGTAGGGCCCCAGGTTGGCATGATGGTGGACAACCCCATGATTGCTGATGGCAGCACATAATGTGACATTGCCACCACGCTGCCCAGGAACACCAACAATGGCCCGATGGCCAATCACATTACGGCCTCTCCTTCTCCTTTTGGTGAGATTAAACCCAGCTTCATCCATGTAGATGTATTGATGGGGTCTTTCCATTGCATCCAGTTGAAAAACCCTCTGTAGAAATATATATTTTTGTAAGTGATACGGAAAAAGTGATTTAGGCCACTACAGTAAATCACTACTTAGAGTAATCAACATTGAATGTGTCTGGATATATGCCAACCTGTAGATACTGGAATCTTTGCTCTTTGACTCTGTCTGAGTTGCGATCAAAGGGCACTCTGTATAGCTGTTTCATGCGCAGTCTGTTGCGCTTGAGGACACAATCAACAGTAGAGAGGCTGACACTGTTGATACCCTCAAAATTTAAATGGTCCTCAATGATCTTCTGCTGAATTTCGCTCAGTTTAATGGCATTGTTCTCACGGACCATATCAACAATTAGGGTCTCTTGGTGTGGGGAGAACATACCTGTCCTCCCACCCCCATGTGGCAGTCTTTCAATTCTACAAAAAGAGAACATGGAGTTACAAAAAATATACATGGAATACTAGGCCTACAAACAGTTAGACCAACCCTCCATTACAATACTACAGTACATTGGTACAGTGATGTACTGAAACATATATTTACTTACAGTATACTGTGGTACAGTATATAGTATGTCATACAGTAATTGCTGTCAACATTTACATACTGTACTATAATGTCAAAAAAAGGTAATTACCTGTTCTCTTCTCTAAATCTTCGGATTATGGTGGACACAGTGAATCTACTGATGTTTGGTTGTACCCTTTGTCCAGCCTCCCTCATGCTCATACCATGGACAAGAACATGGTCAATCACAGTAGCTCTGATTTCATCAGATATTACTGTTCTTTGTCTTCGCTGACCACCTCGACCACCTCGACCTCCTCTCACACAAACTCTTCCTCTCAGATTTCTATCCATTGTAGGGCCTCACAAACCAGTGCTCTCTGAACTGGCTTACTGTATATGTTCCCTCACATCATTAGCCACAAGTGTGATCAATTTTGAGTTGTTGTGTTCAAGTGGTGACAGCTGTGCTCTAATTGTGTTTGACTTTTGTCACCTGTGCTCACCATTATGC